>NW_026061812.1:3851078-4154131 GCF_023897955.1 Schistocerca gregaria | reverse complement strand
TTTCACATTCTCCCGTGCAACTCGGCTGCTAGTCCTCCTTTCATGCAGAATCTTAAGGTCCTAGCTCATGTCCAAGGCAACAAGCCAGCTAAAAAGTCAATAATTGATACCTAAAACTTGAAGTGTACTACTTCTTACTGGCTATTATATCAACTTAGAAGCTTCATCTGTGTTCTACTATGGTGATTTTATTGTCTCCGCATACCGCAGCACGCGACATAGCTTTGCAGACGATAAGTACAACCGTTTCAGAGAAAAGAGGGGCCAATTTGACGATCTGGCTTTAAGTCGATTCGATAACAAATGACGAAAACGGACTAATTTCTCAGGTTTTTACTACATATGAACACTTTTCACATTCTCCCGTGCAACTCGGCTGCTAGTCCTCCTTTTGATGCTGAATCTTAAGGTCCTAGCTCATGTCCAGATCACCAAAGCCAGCTAAAAAGTCAATAATCGATACCTAAAACTTGAATTGTACTACTTCTTACTGGCTATTACATCATCTTAGAAGCTTCATCTGCGTTCTACTATGGTGATTTTATTGTCTCCGCATACCGCAGCACGCGAGATAACTTTGCAGACGATAAGTACAACCGTTTCAGAGAGAAGAGCGGCCAATGTGTCGATCTGGCTTTAAGTCGATTCGATAAGAAATGACGAAAACGGACGGATTTCTCAGGTTTCTACTACATATGAACACTTTTCACATTCTCCCGTGCAACTCGGCTGCTAGTCCTCCTTTAATGCAGAATCTTAAGGTCCTAGCTCATGTCCAAGGCACCAAAGCCAGCTAAAAAGTCAATAATCGATACCTAAAACTTGAATTGTACTACTTCTTAATGGCTATTACATCAACTTAGAAGCTTCATCTGTGTTCTACTATGGTGCTTTTAGTGTCTCCGCATACCGCAGCACGCGACATAGCTTTGAGGACGATAAGTACAACCGTTTCAGAGAGAGGAGCGGCCAATGTGACGTTCTGGCATTAAGTCGATTCGATAACAAATGACGAAAACGGACGGATTTCTCAGGTTTTTACTACATATGAACACTTTTCACATTCTCCCGTGCAACTCGGCTGCTAGTCCTCCTTTCATGCAGAATCTTAAGGTCCTAGCTCATGTCCAGATAACCAAAGCCAGCTAAAAAGTCAATAATCGATACCTAAAACTTGAATTGTACTACTGCTTACTGGCTATTACATCATCTTAGAAGCTTCATCTGTGTTCTACTATGGTGCTTTTAGTGTCTCCGCATACCGCAGCACGCGACATAGCTTTCCAGACGATAAGTACAACCGTTTCAGAGAGAAGAGCGGCCAATGTGACGATCTGGCTTTAAGTCGATTCGATAACAAATGACGAAAACGGACGGATTTCTCAGGTTTTTACTACATATGAACACTTTTCACATTCTACCGTGCAACTCGGCTGCTAGTCCTTCTTTTGATGCAGAATCTTAAGGTCCTAGCTCATGTCCAAGGCACCAAAGCCAGCTAAAAAGTCAATAATCGATACCTAAAACTTGAAGTGTACTACTTCTTACTGGCTATTATATCAACTTAGAAGCTACATCTGTGTTCTACTATGGTGATTTTATTGTCTCCGCATACCGCAGCACGCGACATAGCTTTGCAGACGATAAGTACAACCGTTTCAGAGAAAAGAGGGGCCAATTTGACGATCTGGCTTTAAGTCGAATAGATAACAAATGACGAAAACGGACGGATTTCTCAGGTTTTTACTACATATGAACACTTTTCACATTGTCCCATGCAACTCGGCTGCTAGTCCTCCTTTTGATGCAGAATCTTAAGGTCCTAGCTCATGTCCAAGGCACCAAAGCCTGCTAAAAAGTCAATAATCGATACCTAAAACTTGAAGTGTACTACTACTTACTGGCTATTATATCAACCTAGAAGCTACATTTGTGTTCTACTATGGTGATTTTTTTGTCTCCGCATACCGCAGAACGCGACATAGCTTTGCAGACGATAAGTACAACCGTTTCAGAGCGAAGAGCGGCCAATGTTACGATCGGGCTTTAAGTCGATTCGATAACAAATGACGAAAACGGACGGATTTCTCAGGTTTCTACTACATATGAACACATTACACATTCTCCCGTGCAACGCGGCTGCTAGTCCTCCTTTAATGCAGAATCTTAAGGTCCTAGCTCATGTCCAAGGCACCAAAGTAAGCTAAAACGTAAATAATCAGTACCTAAAACTTGAATTGTACTACTTCTTACTGGCTATTACATCAACTTAGAAGCTTCATCTGTGTTCTACTATGGTGCTTTTAGTGTCTCCGCATACCGCAGCACGAGACATAGCTTTGCAGACGATAAGTACAACCGTTTCAGGGATAAGATCGGCCAAGTGACGATCTGGCTTTAAGTCGATTCGATAACAAATGACGAAAACTGACGGATTTCTCAGGTTTTTACTACATATGAACACGTTTCAAATTCTCCCGTGCCACTCGGCTGCTAGTCCTCCTTTCATGGAGAATCTTAAGGTCCTAGATCATGTCCAAGGCACCGAAGCCAGCTAAACAGTCAATAATCGATACCTAAAACTTGAATTGTACTACTTCTTACTGGCTATTACATCAACTTAGAAGCTTCATCTGTGTTCTACTATGGTGCTTTTAGAGTCTCCGCGTACCGCAGCACGCGAAATAGCTTTGCAGACGATAAGTACAACCGTTTCAGAGAGAAGAGCGGCCAATGTTACGATCTGGCTTTAAGTCGATTCGATAACAAATGACGAAAACGGACGGATTTCTCAGGTTTTTACTACATATGAACACTTTTTACATTCTCCCGTGCAACTCGGCTGCTAGTCCTCCTTTCATGCAGAATCTTAAGGTCCTAGCTCATGTCCAAGGCACCAAAGCCAGCTAAAAAGTCAATAATCGATACCTAAAACTTGAATTGTACTACTTCTTACTGGCTATTACATCAACTTAGAAGCTTCATCTGTGTTCTACTGTGGTGGTTTTAGTGTCTCCGCATACCGCAGCATACGACATAGCTTTGCAAACGATAGGTACAACCGTTTCAGAGAGAAGAGCGGCCAATGAGACGATCGGGCTTTAAGTCGATTCGATAACAAATGACGAAAACGGACGGATTTCTCAGGTTTCTACTACATATGAACACGTTTCACATTCTCCCGTGCAACGCGGCTGCTAGTCCTCCTTCTATGCAGAATCTTAAGGTCCTAGCTCATGTCCAAGGCACCAAAGCCAGCTAAAAAGTCAATAACTGATACCTAAAACTTGAATTCTACTACTTCTTACTGGCTATTAAATCAACTTAGAAGCTTCATCTGTGTTCCACTATGGTGCTTTTAGTGTCTCCGCATACCGCAGCATGCGACATAGCTTTGCAGATAATAAGTAGAACCGTTTCAGAGAGAAGAGCAGCCAAGTGACGATCTGGCTTTAAGTCGATTCGATAACAAATGACGAAAACGGACGGATTTCTCAGGTTTTTACTACATGTGAACACTTTTCACATTCTCCCGTGCAACTCGGCTGCTAGTCCTAATTTCATGCAGAATCTTAAGGTCCTAGCTCATGTCCAAGGCACCAAAGCCAGCTAAGAAGTCATTAATCAATACATAAAACTTGAATTGTACTACTTCTTACTGGCTATTACATCAACTTAGAAGCTTCATCTGTGTTCTACTATGGTGCTTTTACAGTCTCCGCATACCGCAGCACGCGACATAGCTTTGCAGACGATAAGTACAACCGTTTCAGAGAGAAGAGCGGCCAATGTGACGATCTGGCTTTAAGTCGATTCGATAACAAATGACGAAAACGGACGGATTTCTCAGGTTTCTACTACATATGAACACTTTTCACATTCTCCCCTGCAACTCGGCTGCTAGTTCTAGTTTCATGCAGAATCTTAAGGTCCTAGGTCATGTCCAAGCCACCAAAGCCGGCCAAAAGGGAATAATCGATAACTAAAACTTGACTTGTACTACTTCTTACTGGCTATTACTTCAACTTGGAAGCTTCATCTGTGTTCTACTATGGTGCATTTAGTGTCTCCGAATAACGCAGCACGCGACATAGCTTTGCAGACGATAAGTACAACCGTTTCAGAGGGAAGAGCGGTCATTGTGACGATCGGGCTTTAAGTCGATTCGATAACAAATGACGAAAACGGACGGATTTCTCAGGTTTTTACTACATATGAACACTTTTCACATTGTCCCGTGCAACTCGGCTGCTAGTCCTCCTTTCATGCAGAATCTTAAGGTCCTAGCTCATGTCCAAGGCACCAAAGCGTGCTAAAAAGTCAATAATCAGTACCTAAAACTTGAATTTTACTACTTCTTACTTGCTATTACATTTACTTAAAAGCTTCATCTGTGTTCTACTATGGTGCTTTTCGTGTCTCCGCATACCGCAGCACGCGACATAGCTTTGCAGACGTTAAGTACAACCGTTTCAGAGAGAAGAGCGGCCAATGTGACGATCTGGCTTTAAGTCTATTCGATAACAAATGACGAAAACGGACGGATTTCTTAGGTTTTTACTACATATGAACACTTTTCACATTGTCCCGTGCAACTCGACTGCTAGTCCTCCTTTCATGCAGAATCTTAATGTCGTAGCTAATGTCCAAGGCACCGAAGCCAGCTAAAAAGTCAATAATCACTACCTAAAACTTGAATTGTACTACTTCTTACTGGCTATTACATCAACTTAGAAGCTTCATCTGTGTTCTACTATGGTGCTTTTAGTGTCTCCGCATACCGCAGCACGCGACATAGCTTTGCAGACGATAAGTACAACCGTTTCAGAGAGAAGAGCGGCCAATGTGACGATCTGGCTTTAAGTCGATTCAATAACAAGTGACGAAAACGGACGGATTTCTCAGGTTTTTACTACATATGAACACTTTTCACATTCTCCCGTGCAACTCGGCTGCTAGTCCTCCTTTCATGCAGATTCTTAAGGTCCTAGCTCATGTCCAAGGCACCAAAGCCAGCTAAAAAGTCAATAATCAGTACCTAAAACTTGAATTGTACTACTTCTTACTGGCTATTACATCAACTTAGAAGCTTAATCTGTGTTCTAATATGGTTCTTTTAGTGTCTCCGCATACCGCAGCACGCGACATAGCTTTGCAGACGATAAGTACAACCGTTTCAGAGAGAAGAGCGGCCAATGTGACGATCTGGCTTTAAGTCGCTTCGATAACAAATGACGAAAACGGACGGATTTCTCAGGTTTCTACTACATATGAACACATTTCACATTCTCCCGTGCAACGCGGCTGCTAGTCCTCCTTTAATGCAGAATCTTAAGGTCCTAGCTCATGTCCAAGGCACCAAAGCCAGCTAAAAAGTCAATAATCGATACCTAAAACTTGAATTGTACTACTTCTTACTGGCTATTACATCAACTTAGAAGCTTCATCTGTGTTCTACTGTGGTGGTTTTAGTGTCTCCGCATACCGCAGCATACGACATAGCTTTGCAAACGATAGGTACAACCGTTTCAGAGAGAAGAGCGGCCAATGTGCCGATCGGGCTTTAAGTCGATTCGATAACAAATGACGAAAACGGACGGATTTCTCAGGTTTCTACTACATATGAACACGTTTCACATTCTCCCGTGCAACGCGGCTGCTAGTCCTCCTTCTATGCAGAATCTTAAGGTCCTAGCTCATGTCCAAGGCACCAAAGCCAGCTAAAAAGTCAATAACTGATACCTAAAACTTGAATTGTACTACTTCTTACTGGCTATTACATCAACTTAGAAGCTTCATCTGTGTTCCACTATGGTGCTTTTAGTGTCTCCGCATACCGCAGCAAGCGACATAGCTTTGCAGATGATAAGTAGAACCGTTTCAGAGAGAAGAGCAGCCAAGTGACGATCTGGCTTTAAGTCGATTCGATAACAAATGACGAAAACGGACGGATTTCTCAGGTTTTTACTACATATGAACACTTTTCACATTCTCCCGTGCAACTCGGCTGCTAGTCCTAATTTCATGCAGAATCTTAAGGTCCTAGCTCATGTCCAAGGCACCAAAGCCAGCTAAGAAGTCAATAATCAATACATAAAACTTGAATTGTACTACTTCTTACTGGCTATTACATCAACTTAGAAGCTTCATCTGTGTTCTACTATGGTGCTTTTACAGTCTCCGCATACCGCAGCACGCGACATGGCTTTGCAGACGATAAGTACAACCGTTTCAGAGAGAAGAGCGGCCAATGTGACGATCTGGCTTTAAGTCGATTCGATAACAAATGACGAAAACGGACGGATTTCTCAGGTTTCTACTACATATGAACACTTTTCACATTCTCCCCTGCAACTCGGCTGCTAGTTCTAGTTTCATGCAGAATCTTAAGGTCCTAGGTCATGTCCAGGCCACCAAAGCCGGCCAAAAGGGAATAATCGATACCTAAAACTTGAATTGTACTACTTCTTACTGGCTATTACATCAACTTAGAAGCTTCATCTGTGTTCTACTATGGTGCTTTTAGTGTCTCCGCACACCGCAGCACGCGACATAGCTTTGCAGACGATAAGTACAACCGTTTCAGAGAAAAGAGGGGCCAATGTGACGATCTGGCTTAAAGTCGATTCGATAACAAATGACGAAAACGGACGGATTTCTCAGGTTTTTACTACATATGAACACTTTTCACATTCTCCCGTGCAACTCGGCTGCTAGTCCTCCTTTCATGCTGAATCTTAAGGTCCTAGCTCATGTCCAAGGCACCAAAGCCAGCTAAAAAGTCAATAATCGATACCTAAAACTTGAATTGTACTATATATTACTGGCTATTACATCAACTTAGAAGCTTCATCTGTGTTCTACTATGGTGCTTTTAGTGTCTCCGCATACCGCAGCACGTGACACAGCTTTGAAGACGATACGTACAACCGTTTCAGAGAGAAGAGCGGCCAATGTAACGATCTGGCTTTAAGTCGATTCGATAACAAATGATGAAAAAGGACGGATTTTTCAGGTTTTTACTACATATGAACACTTTTCACATTCTCCCGTGCAACTCGGCTGCTACTCCTCCTTTCATGCAGAATCTTAAGGTCGTAGCTCATGTCCAAGGCACCAAAGCCAGCTAAAAAGTTAATAATCGATAACTAAAACTTGAATTGTACTACTTCTTACTGGCTATCACATCAACTTAGAAGCTTCATCTGTGTTCTATTGTGGTGGTTTTAGTGTCTCCACATACCGCAGCATACGACATAGCTTTGCAGACGATAAGTACAACCGTTTCAGAGAGAAGAGCGGCCAATGTGACGATCGGGCTCTAAGTCGATTCGATAACAAATGACGAAAACGGACGGATTTCTCAGGTTTTTACTACATATGAACACATTTCACATTCTCCCGTGCAACGCGGCTGCTAGTCCTCCTTTCATACAGAATCTTAAGGTCCTAGCTCATGTCCAAGGCACCAAAGCCAGCTAAAAAGTCAATAACCGATACCTAAAACTTGAATTGTACTACTTCTTACTGGCTATTACATCAACTTAGAAGCTTCATCTGTGTTCTACTATGGTGCATTTAGTGTCTCCGCACACCGCAGCACGCGACATAGCTTTGCAGACGATATGTACAACCGTTTCAGAGAGAAGAGCGGCCAATGTGACGATCTGGCTTTAAGTCGATTCGATAACAAATGAAGAAAACGGACGGATTTCTCAGGTTTTTACTACATATGATCATTTTTCACATTCTCCCGTGTAACTCGGCTGCTAGTCCTCCTTTCATGCAGAAACTTAAGGTCCTAGCTCATGTCCAAGGCACCAAAACCAGCTAAAACGTAAATAATCAGTACCTAAAACTTAAATTGTACTACTTCTTACTGGCTATTACATCAACTTAGAAGCTTCATCTGTGTTCTACTATGGTGCTTTTAGAGTCTCCGCGTACCGCAGCACGCGAAATAGCTTTGCAGACGATAAGTACAACCGTTTCAGAGAGAAGAGCGGCCAATGTTACGATCTGGCTTTAAGTCGATTCGATAACAAATGACGAAAACTGACGGATTTCTCAGGTTTTTACTACATATGAACACTTTTTACATTCTCCCGTGCAACTCGGCTGCTAGTCCTCCTTTCATGCAGATTCCTAAGGTCCTAGCTCATGTCCAAGGCACCAAAGCCAGCTAAAAAGGCAATAATCGATACCTAAAACTTGAATTGTACTACTTCTTACTGGCTATTTCATCAACTTAGAAGTTTCATCTGTGTTCTACTGTGGTGGTTTTAGTGTCTCCGCATACCGCAGCATACGACATAGCTTTGCAAACGATAGGTACAACCGTTTCAGAGAGAAGAGCGGCCAATGTGACGATCTGGCTTTAAGTCGATTCGATAACAAATGACGAAAACGGACGGATTTCTCAGGTTTCTACTACATATGAACACGTTTCACATTCTCTCGTGCAACGCGGCTGCTAGTCCTCCTTCTATGCAGAATCTTAAGGTCCTAGCTCATGTCCAAGGCACCAAAGCCAGCTAAAAAGTCAATAATCAGTACCTAAAACTTGAATTTTACTACTTCTTACTTGCTATTACATTTACTTAAAAGCTTCATCTGTCTTCTACTATGGTGCTTTTCGTGTCTCCGCATACCGCAGCACGCGACATAGCTTTGCAGACGATAAGTACAACCGTTTCAGAGAGAGAAGAGCGGCCAATGTGACGATCTGGCTTTAAGTCTATTCGATAACAAATGAAGAAAACGGACGGATTTCTCAGGTTTTTACTACATATGAACACTTTTCACATTCTCCCGTGCAACTCGGCTGCTAGTCCTCCTTTCATGCAGAATCATAATGTCCTAGCTCATGTCCAAGGCACCAAAGCCAGTTAAAAGGTCAATAATCACTACCTAAAACTTGAATTGTACTACTTCTTACTGGCTATTACATCAACTTAGAAGCTTCATCTGTGTTCTACTATGGTGCTTTTAGTGTCTCCGCATACCGCAGCACGCGACATAGCTTTGCAGACGATAAGTACAACCGTTTCAGAGAGAAGAGCGGCCAATGTGACGATCTGGCTTTAAGTCGATTCGATAACAAATGACGAAAACGAACGGATTTCTCAGGTTTCTACTACATATGAACACATTTCACATTCTCCCGTGCAACGCGGTTGCTAGTCCCCCTACTATGCAGAATCTTAAGGTCCTAGCTCATGTCCAAGGCACCAAAGCCAGCTAAAAAGTCAATAATCGATACCTAAAACTTGAATTGTACTACTTCTTACTGGCTATTACATCAACTTAGAAGCTTCATCTGTGTTCTACTATGGTGCTTTTAGTGTCTCCGCACACCGCAGCACGCGACATAGCTTTGCAGACGATAAGTACAACCGTTTCAGAGAAAAGAGGGGCCAATGTGACGATCTGGCTTTAAGTCGATTCGATAACAAATGACGAAAACGGACGGATTTCTCAGGTTTTTACTACATATGAACACTTTTCACATTCTCCCGTGCAACTCGGCTGCTAGTCCTCCTTTCATGCTGAATCTTAAGGTCTTAGCTCATGTCCAAGGCACCAAAGCCAGCTAAAAAGTCAATAATCGATACCTAAAACTTGAATTGTACTATATATTACTGGCTATTACATCAACTTAGAAGCTTCATCTGTGTTCTACTATGGTGCTTTTAGTGTCTCCGCATACCGCAGCACGCGACACAGCTTTGAAGACGATACGTACAACCGTTTCAGAGAGAAGAGCGGCCAATGTAACGATCTGGCTTTAAGTCGATTCGATAACAAATGACGAAAACGGACGGATTTCTCAGGTTTTTACTACATATGAACACTTTTCACATTCTCCCGTGCAACTCGGCTGCTACTCCTCCTTTCATGCAGAATCTTAAGGTCGTAGCTCATGTCCAAGGCACCAAAGCCAGCTAAAAAGTCAATAATCGATACCTAAAACTTGAATTGTACTACTTCTTACTGGCTATCACATCAACTTAGAAGCTTCATCTGTGTTCTATTGTGGTGGTTGTAGTGTCTCCACATACCGCAGCATACGACATAGCTTTGCAGACGATAAGTACAACCGTTTCAGAGAGAAGAGCGGCCAATGTGACGATCGGGCTCTAAGTCGATTCGATAACAAATGACGAAAACGGACGGATTTCTCAGGTTTTTACTACATATGAACACATTTCACATTCTCCCGTGCAACGCGGCTGCTAGTCCTCCTTTCATACAGAATCTTAAGGTCCTAGCTCATGTCCAAGGCACCAAAGCCAGCTAAAAAGTCAATAATCGATACCTAAAACTTGAATTGTACTACTTCTTACTGGCTATTACATCAACTTAGAAGCTTCATCTGTGTTCTACTATGGTGCATTTAGTGTCTCCGCACACCGCAGCACGCGACATAGCTTTGCAGACGATATGTACAACCGTTTCAGAGAGAAGAGCGGCCAATGTGACGATCTGGCTTTAAGTCGATTCGATAACAAATGAAGAAAACGGACGGATTTCTCAGGTTTTTACTACATATGAACATTTTTCACATTCTCCCGTGTAACTCGGCTGCTAGTCCTCCTTTCATGCAGAAACTTAAGGTCCTAGCTCATGTCCAAGGCACCAAAGTAAGCTAAAACGTAAATAATCAGTACCTAAAACTTGAATTGTACTACTTCTTACTGGCTATTACATCAACTTAGAAGCTTCATCTGTGTTCTACTATGGTGCTTTTAGAGTCTCCGCGTACCGCAGCACGCGAAATAGCTTTGCAGACGATAAGTACAACCGTTTCAGGGATAAGATCGGCCAAGTGACGATCTGGCCTTAAGTCGATTCGATAACAAATGACGAAAACTGACGGATTTCTCAGGTTTTTACTACATATGAACACGTTTCACATTCTCCCGTGCAACTCGGCTGCTAGTCCTCCTTTCATGGAGAATCTTAAGGTCCTAGATCATGTCCAAGGCACCAAAGCCAGCTAAACAGTCAATAATCGATAGCTAAAACTTGAATTGTACTGCTTCTTACTGGCTATTACATCAACTTAGAAGCTTCATCTGTGTTCTACTATGGTGCTTTTAGAGTCTCCGCGTACCGCAGCACGCGAAATAGCTTTGCAGACGATAAGTGCAACCGTTTCAGAGAGAAGAGCGGCCAATGTTACGATCTGGCTTTAAGTCGATTCGATAACAAATAACGAAAACGGACGGATTTCTCAGGTTTTTACTACATATGAACACTTTTTACATTCTCCCGTGCAACTCGGCTGCTAGTCCTCCTTTCATGCAGATTCCTAAGGTCCTAGCTCATGTCCAAGGCACCAAAGCCAGCTAAAAAGTCAATAATCGATACCTAAAACTTGAATTGTACTACTTCTTACTGGCTATTTCATCAACTTAGAAGCTTCATCTGTGTTCTACTGTGGTGGTTTTAGTGTCTCCGCATACCGCAGCATACGACATAGCTTTGCAAACGATAGGTACAACCGTTTCAGAGAGAAGAGCGGCCAATGTGACGATCTGGCTTTAAGTCGATTCGATAACAAATGACGAAAACGAACGGATTTCTCAGGTTTCTACTACATATGAACACATTTCACATTCTCCCGTGCAACGCGGCTGCTAGTCCTCCTTCTATGCAGAATCTTAAGGTCCTAGCTCATGTCCAAGGCACCAAAGCCAGCTAAAAAGTCAATAATCGAAACCTAAAACTTGAATTGTACTACTTCTTACTGGCTATTACATCAACTTAGAAGCTTCATCTGTGTTCTACTATGGTGCTTTTAGTGTCTCCGCACACCGCAGCACGCGACGTAGCTTTGCAGACGATAAGTACAACCGTTTCAGAGAAAAGAGGGGCCAATGTGACGATCTGGCTTTAAGTCGATTCAATAACAAATGACGAAAACGGACGTATTTCTCAGGTTTTTACTACATATGAACACTTTTCACATTCTCCCGTGCAACTCGGCTGCTAGTCCTCCTTTCATGCTTAATCATAAGGTCCTAGCTCATGTCCAAGGCACCAAAGCCAGCTAAAAAGTCAGTAATCGATCCCTAAAACTTGAATTGTACCATATATTACTGGCTATTACATCAACTTAGAAGCTTCATCTGTGTTCTACTATGGTGCTTTTAGTGTCTCCGCATACCGCAGCACGCGACACAACTTTGAAGACGATACGTACAACCGTTTCAGAGAGAAGAGCGGCCAATGTAACGATCTGGCTTTAAGTCGATTCGATAACAAATGACGAAAACGGACGGATTTCTCAGGTTTTTACTACATATGAACACTTTTCACATTCTCCCGTGCAACTCGGCTGCTAGTCCTCCTTTCATGCAGAATCTTAAGTTCGTAGCTCATGTCCAAGGCACCAAAGCCAGCTAAAAAGTCAATAATCGATACCTAAAACTTGAATTGTACTACTTCTTACTGGCTATTACATCAACTTAGAAGCTTCATCTGTGTTGTACTATGGTGCTTTTAGTGTCTCCGCACACCGCAGCACGCGACATAGCTTTGCAGACGATAAGTACAACCGTTTCAGAGAGAAGAGCACCCAATGTGACGATCTGGCTTTAAGTAGATTGGATAACAAATGACGAAAACGGACGGATTTCTTAGGTTTTTACTACATATGAACACTTTTCACATTCTCCTGTGCAACTCGGCTGCTGGTCCTCCTATTGATGCAGAATCTTAAGGTCCTAGCTCATGTCCAAGGCACCAAAGCCAGCTAAAAAATCAATAATCGATACCTAAAACTTGAATTGTACTACTTCTTACTGGCTATTACATCAACTTAGAAGCTTCATCTGTGTTCTACTATGGTGCTTTTAGTGTCTCCGCATACCGCAGCACGTGACATAGCTTTGAAGACGATACGTACAACCGTTTCAGAGAGAAGAGCGGCCACTGTGACGATCTGGCTTTAAGTCGATTCGATAACAAATGACGAAAACGGACGGATATCTCAGGTTTTTACTACATATGAACACTTTTCACATTCTCCCGTGCAACTCGGCTGCTAATCCTCCTTTTGATGCAGCATCTTAAGGTCCTAGCTCATGTCCAAGGCATCAAAGCCAGCTAAAAAGTCAATAATCGATACCTAAAACTTGAATTGTACTACTTCTTACTGGCTATTACATCAAATTAGAAGCTTCATCTGTGTTCTACTGTGGTGGTTTCAGTGTCTCCGCCTACCGCAGCATAGGACATAGCTTTGCAGACGATAAGTACAACCGTTTCAGAGAGAAGAGCGGCCAATGTGACGATCTGGCCATAAGTCGATTCGATAACAAATGACGAAAACGGATGGATTTCTCAGGTTTTTACTACATATGAACACTTTTCACATTCTCCCGTGCAACTCGGCTGCTAGTCCTCCTTTCATGCAGAATCTTAAGGTCCTAGCTCATGTCCAAGGCACCAAAGCCAGCTAAAAAGTCAATAATCGATACCTAAAACTTGAATTGTACTACTTCTTACTGGCTATTACATCGACTTAGAAGCTTCACCTGTGTTCTACTATGGTGCTTTTAGTGTCTCCGCATACCGCAGCACGCGCCATAGCTTTGCAGACGATAAGTACAACCGTTTCAGAGCAAAGAGCGGCCAATGTGACGATCGGGCTTTAAGTCGATTCGATAACAAATGACGAAAACGGACGGATTTCTCAGGTTCCTACTACACACGAACACATTTCACATTCTCCCGTGCAACGCGGCTGCTAGTCCTCCTATCATGCAGAATCGTCAGTTGTACTACTACATCAACTTAGAAGCTTCATCTGTTTTATACTAAGGTGCTTTTAGTGTCTGCGCATACCGCAGCACGCGACATAGCTTTGCAGACGATAAGTACAATCGTTTCAGAGAGAAGAGCGGCCAATGTGACAATCTGGCTTTAAGTCGATTCGATAACAAATGGTTATAACAAATGGTTATAACAAATGACGAAAACGGACTGATTTCTCAGGTTTTTACTACATATGAACACTTTTCAGATTCTCCCGTGCAACTCGGCTGCTAGTCCTCCTTTCATGCAGAATCTTAAGGTCCTAGCTCATGCCCAAGGCACCAAAGCCAGCTAAAAAGTCAATAATCCATACCTAAAACTTGAATTGTACACCTTCTTATTGTCTATTACATCATCTTAGAAGCTTCATCTGTGTTCTACTATGGTGATTTTAGTGTCTTCGCATACCGCAGCACGCGACATAGCTTTGCAGACGATAAGTACAACCGTTTCAGAGAGAAGAGCGGCCAATGTGACGATCGGGCTTTAAGTCGATTCGATAACAAATGACAAAAACGGACGGATTTCTCAGGTTTTTACTACACATGAACACATTTCACATTCTCCCGTGCAACGCGGCTGCTAGTCCTCCTTTCATGCAGAATCTTAATGTCCTAGCTCATGTCCAAGGCACCAAAGCCAGCTAAAAAGTAAATAATCAGTACCAAAAACTTGAATTGTACTACTTCTTACTGGCTATTACATCAACTTAGAAGCTTCATCTGTGTTCTACTATGGTGCTTTTAGAGTCTCCGCATACCGCAGCAGGCGACATAGCTTTGCAGACGATAAGTACACCCGTTTCAGAGAGAAGAGCGGCCAATGTGACGATCTGGCTTTAAGTCGATTCGATAACAAATGACGAAAACGGACGGATTTCTCAGGTTTTTACTACATATGAACACTTTTCACATTCTCCCGTGCAACTCGGCTGCTAGTCCTCCTTTCATGCAGAATCTTAAGGTCCTAGCTCATGTCCAAGGCACCAAAGCCAGCTAAAAAGTCAATAATCGATTCCTAAAACTTGAATTGTACTACTTCTTACTGGCTATTACATCAAATTAGAAGCTTCATCTGTGTTCTACTGTGGTGGTTTCAATGTCTCCGCCTATCGCAGCATAGGACATAGCTTTGCTGACGATAAGTACAACCGTTTCAGAGAGAAGAGCGGCCAATGTGACGATCTGGCCATAAGTCGATTCGATAACAAATGACGAAAACGGATGGATTTCTCAGGTTTTTACTACATATGAACACTTTTCAAATTCTCCCGTGCAACTCGGCTGCTAGTCCTCCTTTCATGCAGAATCCTAAGGTCCTAGCTCATGTCCAAGGCACCAAAGCCAGCTAAAAAGTCAATAATCGATACCTAAAACTTGAATTGTACTACTTCTAACTGGCTATTACATCGACTTAGAAGCTTCATCTGTGTTCTACTATGGTGCTTTTAGTGTCTCCGCATACCGCAGCACGCGCCATAGCTTTGCAGACGATAAGTACAACCGTTTCAGAGCGAAGAGCGGCCAATGTGACGATCGGGCTTTAAGTCGATTCGATAACAAATGACCAAAACGGACGGATTTCTCAGGTTCCTACTACACACGAACACATTTCACATTCTCCCGTGCAACGCGGCTGCTAGTCCTCCTATCATGCAGAATCTTAAGGTCCTAGCTCATGTCCAAGGCACCAAAGCCAGCTAAAATGTCAATAATCGATACCTAAAACGTCAGTTGTACTACTTCTTACTGGCTATTACATCAACTTAGAAGCTTCATCTGTTTTATACTAAGGTGCTTTTAGTGTCTGCGCATACCGCAGCACGCGACATAGCTTTGCAGACGATAAGTACAACCGTTTCAGAGAGAAGAGCGGCCAATGTGACAATCTGGCTTTAAGTCGATTCGATAACAAATGACGAAAACGGACTGATTTCTCAGGTTTTTACTACATATGAACACTTTTCAGATTCTCCCGTGCAACTCGGCTGCTAGTCCTCCTTTCATGCAGAATCTTAAGGTCCTAGCTCATGCCCAAGGCACCAAAGTCAGCTAAAAAGTCAATAATCGATAACTAAAACTTGAATTGTACAACTTCTTATTGTCTATTACATCATCTTAGAAGCTTCATCTGTGTTCTACTATGGTGATTTTAGTGTCTCCGCATACCGCAGCACGCGACATAGCTTTGCAGACGATAAGTACAACCGTTTCAGAGAGAAGAGCGGCCAATGTGACGATCTGGCTTTAAGTCGATTCGATAACAAATGACGAAAACGGACGGATTTCTCAGGTTTTTACTACACATGAACACATTTCACATTCTCCCGTGCAACGCGGCTGCTAGTCCTCCTTTCATGCAGAACCTTATGTCCTAGCTCATGTCCAAGGCACCAAAGCCAGCTAAAAAGTAAATAATCAGTACCAAAAACTTGAATTGTACTACTTCTTACTGGCTATTACATCAACTTAGAAGCTTCATCTGTGTTCTACTATGGTGCTTTTAGAGTCTCCGCATACCGCAGCACGCGACATAGCTTTGCAGACGATAAGTACAACCGTTTCAGAGAGAAGAGCGGCCAATGTGACGATCTGGCTTTAAGTCGATTCGATAACAAATGACGAAAACGGACGGATTTCTCAGGTTTTTACTACATATGAACACTTTTCACATTCTTCCCTGCAACTCGTCTGCTAGTCCTCCTATCATGCAGATTCTTAAGGTCCTAGCTCATGTCCAAGGCATCAAAGCCAGCTAAAAAGTCAATAATCGATACCTAAAACTTGAATTGTACTACTTCTTACTGGCTATTACATCAAATCAGAAGCTTCATCTGTGTTCTACTGTGGTGGTTTCAGTGTCTCCGCCTACCGCAGCATACGACATAGCTTTGCAGACGATAAGTAGAACCGTTTCAGAGAGAAGAGCGGCCAATGTGACGATCTGGCTTTAAGGCGATTCGATAACAAATGACGAAAACGGACGGATTTCTCAGGTTTTTACTACATATGAACACTTTTCACATCCTCCTGTGCAACTCGGCTAATTGCCCTCCTTTCATGCAGAATCTTAAGGTCCTAGCTCATGTCCAAGGCACCAAAGCCAGCTAAAAAGTCAATAATCAGTACCTAAAACTTGAATTGTACTACTTCTTACTGGCTATTACATCAACTTAGAAGATTCATCTGTGTTCTACTGTGGTGGTTTCAGTGTCTCCGCCTACCACAGCATACGACATAGCTTTGCAGACGATAAGCACAACCGTTTCAGAGAGAAGAGCGGCCAATGATGATCTGGCTTTAAGTCGATTCGATAACAAATGACGAAAACGGACGGATTTCTCAGGTTTTTACTACATATGAACACTTTTCACATTCTCCCGTGCAACTCGGCTGCTAGTCCTCCTTTCATGCAGAATCTTAAGGTCCTAGCTCATGTCCAAGGCACCAAAGCCAGCTAAAAAGTCAATAATCGATACCTAAAACTTTAATTGTACTACTTCTTACTGGCTACTACATCATCATAGAAGCTTCATCTGTGTTCTACTATGGTGCTTTTAGTGTCTCCGCATACCGCAGCAAGCGACATAGCTTTGCAGACGATAAGTACAACCGTTTCAAAGGGAAGAGCGGCCAATGTGACGATCTGGCTTTAAGACGATTCGATAACAAATGACGAAAACGGACGGATTTCTCAGGTTTTTACTACATATGAACACTTTTCACATTCTCCGTGCAACGCGGCTGCTAGTCCTCCTTTCATGCAGAATCTTAAGGTCCTAGCTCATGTCCAAGGCACCAAAGCCAGCTAAAAAGTCAATAATCAGTACCTAAAACTTGAATTGTACTACTTCTTACTGGCTATTACATCAACTTGGAAGCTTAATCTGTGTTCTACTATGGTGCTTTTAGTGTCTCCGCATACCGCAGCACGCCACATAGCTTTGCAGACGATAAGTACAGCCGTTTCAGAGAGAAGAGCGGCCAAGTGACGATCTGGCTTTAAGGCGATTCGATAACAAATGACGAAAACGGACGGATTTCTCAGGTTTTTACTACATATGAACACTTTTCATATTGTCCCGTGCAACTCGGCTGCTAGTCCTCCTTTCATGCAGAATCTTAAGGTCCTAGCTCATGTCCAAGGCACCAAATCCATCTAAGAAGTCAATAATCGATACCTAAAACTTGAATTGAACTACTTCTTACTGGCTATTACATCGACTTAGAAGCTTCATCTGTGTTCTACTATGGTGATTTTATTGTCTCCGCATACCGCAGCACGCGACTTAGCTTTGCAGACGACAAGTACAAACGTTTCAGAGAGAAGAGCGGCCAATGTGACGATCGGGCTTTAAGTCGATTCGATAACAAATGACGAAAACGGACGGATTTCTCAGGTTTCTACTACATATGAACACATTTCACATTCTCCCGTGCAACGCGGCTGCTAGTCCTCCTTTCATGCGGAATCTTAAGGTCCTAGCTAATGTCCAAGGCACCAAAGCCAGCTAAAAAGTCAATAATCGATACCTAAAACTTAAGTTGTACTACTTCTTACTGGCTATTACATCAACTTAGAAGCTTCATCTGTTTTATACTATGGTGCTTTTAGTGTCTGCGCATACCGCAGCACGCGACATAGCTTAGCAGACGATAAGTACAACCGTTTCAGAGAGAAGAGCGCCCAATGTGACGATCTGGCTTTAAGTCGATTCGATAACAAATGACGAAAACGGACGGATTTCTCAGGGTCTTACTACATATGAACACTTTTCACATTCTCCCGTGCAACTCGGCTGCTAGTCCTCCTTTCATGCAGAATCTTACGGTCCTAGCTCATGTCCAAGGCACCAAAGCCAGCTAAAAAGTCGATAATCGATACCTTAAACTTGAATTGTACTACTTCTTACTGGCTATTACATCTTCATAGAAGCTTCATATGTGTTCTACTATGGTGCTTTTAGTGTCTCCGCATACCGCAGCACGCGACATAGCTTTGCAGACGATAAGTAGAACCGTTTCAGAGAGAAGAGCGGCCAATGTGACGATCTGGCTTTAAGTCGATTCGATAACAATTGACGAAAACAGACGGATTTCTCAGGTTTTTACTACATATGAACACTTTCACATTCTCCCGTGCAACTTGGCTGCTAGTCCTCCTTTCATGCAGAATCTTAAGGTCCTAGCTCATGTCCAAGGCACCAAAGCCAGCTAAAAAGTCAATAATCGATACCTAAAACTTGAATTGTACTACTTCTTACTGGCTATTACATCAACTTAGAAGCTTCATCTGTGTTCTACTATGGTGCTTTTAGTGTCTCCGCATACCGCAGCACGCGACATAGCTTTGAAGACGATAAGTACAACCGTTTCAGAGAGAAGAGCGGCCAATGTGACGATCTGGCTTTAAGTCCATTCGATAACAAATGACGAAAACGGACGGATTTCTCATGTTTTTACTACATATGAACACTTTTCACATTCTCCCGTGTAACTCGGCTGCTAGTCCTCCTTTCTTGCAGAATCTTAAGGTCCTAGCTCATGTCCGAGGCAACAAAGCCAGCTAAAAAATCAATAATCGATACCTAAAACTTGAATTGTAATACTTCTTACTGGCTATTACATCAACTTAGAAGCTTCATCTGTGTTCTACTATGGTGCTTTTAGTGTCTCCGCATACCGCATCACGCGACATAGCTTTGCAGGCGATAAGTACAACCGTTTCAGAGAGAAGAGCGGCCAATGTGACGATCTGGCTTTAAGTCGATTCGATAACAAATGACGAAAACGGACGAATTTCTCAGGTTTTTACTACATATGAACACTTTTCACATTCTCCCATCCAACGCGGCTGCTAGTCCTCCTTTCATGCAGAATCTTAAGGTCCTAGCTCATGTCCAAGGCACCAAAGCCAGCTAAAAAGTCAATAATCGTTACCTAAAACTTGAATTGTACTACTTCTTACTGGCTATTACATCATCATAGAAGCTTCATCTGTGTTCTACTATGGTGCTTTTAGTGTCTCCGCATACCGCAGCACGCGACATAGCTTTGCAGAGGATAAGTACAACCGTTTCAGAGAGAAGAGCGGCCAATGTGACGATCGGGCTTTAAGTCGATTCGATAACAAATGACGGAAACAGACGGATTTCTCAAGTTTTTACTACATATGAACACATTTCACATTCTCCCGTGCAACGCGGCTGCTAGTCCTCCTTTCATACAGAATCTTAAAGTCCTAGCTCATGTCCAAGGCACCAAAGCCAGCTAAAAAGTAAATAATCAGTACCAAAAACTTGAATTGTACTACTTCTTACTGGCTTTTACATCAACTTAGAAGCTTCATCTGTGTTCTACTATGGTGCTTTTAGTGTCTCCGCATACCGCAGCACGCGACATAGCTTTGCAGACGATACGTAGAACCGTTTCAGAGAGAAGAGCGGCCAAGTGACGATCTGGCTTTAAGTCGATTCGATAACAAATGACGAAAACGGACGGATTTCTCAGGTTTTTACTACATATGACCACTTTTCACATTCTCCCGTGCAACTCAAGAGCTAGTCCTCCTTTCATGCAGAATCTTAAGGTCCTAGCTCATGTCCAAGGCACCAAAGCCAGCTAAGATGTCAATAATAGATACCTAAAACTTGAATTGGACTACTTCTTACTGGCTATTACATCAACTTAGAAGCTTCATCTGTGTTCTACTATGGTGCTTTTAGTGTCTCCGCATACCGCAGCACGCGACATAGCTTTGCAGACGATAAGTACAACCGTTTCAGAGAGAAGAGCGGCCAATCTGACGATCTGGCTTTAAGTCGATTCGATAACAAATGACGAAAACGGACGGATTTCTCAGGATTTTACTACATATGAACGCTATTCACATTCTCCCGTGCAACTCGGCTGCTAGTCCTCCTTTCATGCAGAATCTTAAGGTCCTAGCTCATGTTCAAGGCACCAAAGCCAGCTAAAAAGTCAATAATCGATACCTAAAACTTGAATTGTACTACTTCTTACTGGCTATTACATCGACTTAGAAGCTTCATCTGTGTTCTACTATGGTGCTTTTAGTGTCTCCGCATACCGCAGCACGCGACAAAGCTTTCCAGACGATAAGTACAAACGTTTCAGAGGGAAGAGCAGCCAATGTGACGATCTGGCTTTAAGTCGATTCGATAACAATTGACGAAAACGGACGGATTTCTCAGGTTTTTACTACATATGAACTCTTTTCACATTCTCCTATCCAACGCGGCTGCTATTCCTCCTTTCATGCAGAATCATAAGGTCCTAGCTCATGTCCAAGGCACCAAAGCCAGCTAAAAAGTCAATAATCGATACCTAAAACTTGAATTGTACTACTTCTTACTGGCTATTACATCAAATCAGAAGCTTCATCTGTGTTCTACTGTGGTGGTTTCAGTGTCTCCGCCTACCGCAGCATACGACATAGCTTTGCAGACGATAAGTAGAACCGTTTCAGAGAGAAGAGCGGCCAATGTGACGATCTGGCTTTAAGTCGATTCGATAACAAATGACGAAAAGGGACGGATTTCTCAGGTTTTTACTACATATGAACACTTTTCACATTCTCCCGTGCAACTCGGCTGCTAGTCCTCCTTTCATGCAGAATCTTAAGGTCCTACCTCATGTCCAAGGCACCAAAGCCAGCTAAAAAGTCGATAATCGATACCTTAAACTTGAATTGTACTACTTCTTACAGGCTATTACATCATCATAGAAGCTTCATCTGTGTTCTACTATGGTGCTTTAATGTCTCCGCATACCGCAGCACGCGACATAGCTTTGCAGACGATAAGTACAACCGTTTCAGAGAGAAGAGCTGCCAATGTGTCGATCTGGCTTTAAGTCGATTCGATAACAAATGACGAAAACGGACGTATTTCTCAGGTTTTTACTACATATGAACAAATTTCACATTCTCCCGTACAACGCGGCTGCTAGTCCTCCTTTCATGCAGAATCTTAAGGTCCTAGCTCATGTCCAAGGCACCAAAGCCAGCTAAAAAGTCAATAATCGATACCTAAAACTTGAATTGTACTACTTCTTACTGGCTATTACATCAACTTAGAAGCTTCATCTGTGTTCTACTATGGTGCTTTTAGTGTCTCCGCATACCGCAACCGCGACATAGCTTTGAAGACGATAAGTACAACCGTTTCAGAGAGAAGAGCGGCCAATGTGACGATCTGGCTTTAAGTCGATTCGATAACAAATGACGAAAACGGACGGATTTCTCAGGTTTCTACTACATATGAACACATTTCACATTCTCCCGTGCAACGCGGCTGCTAGTCCTCCTTTAATGCAGAATCTTAAGGTCCTAGCTCATGTCCAAGGCACCAAATCCATCTAAGAAGTCAATAATCGATACCTAAAACTTGAATTGTACTAATTCTTACTGGCTATTACATCGACTTAGAAGCTTCATCTGTGTTCTACTATGGTGATTTTATTGTCTCCGCATACCGCAGCACGCGACATAGCTTTGCAGACGATAAATAGAACCGTTTCAGAGAGAAGAGCGGCCAATGTGACGATCGGGCTTTAAGTCGATTCGATAACAAATGACGAAAACGGACGGATTTCTCAGGTTTCTACTACATATGAACACTTTTCACATTCTCCCGTGCAACGAGGCTGCTAGTCCTCCTTTCATGCAGAATCTTAAGGTCCTAGCTCATGTCCAAGGCACCAAAGCCAGCTAAAAAGTCAATAATCGATACCTAAAACTTCAGTTGTACTACTTCTTACTGGCTATTACATCAACTTAGAAGCTCCATCTGTTTTATACTATGGTGCTTTTAGTGTCTGCGCATACCGCAGCACGCGACATAGCTTTGCAGACGATAAGTACAACCGTTTCAGAAAGAAGAGCGGCCAATGTGAGGATCTGGCTTTAAGTCGATTCGATAACAAATGACGAAAACGGACGGATTTCTCAGGTTTTTACTACATATGAACACTTTTCACATTCTCCCGTGCAACTCGGCTGCTAGTCCTCCTTTCATGCGGAATCTTAAGGTCCTAGCTCATGCCCAAGGCACCAAAGCCAGCTAAGAAGTCAATAATCGATACCTAAAACTTGAATTGTACTACTTCTTACTGGCTATTACATCAACTTAGAAGCTTCATCTGTGTTCTACTATGGTGCTTTTAGTGTCTCCGCATACCGCAGCACGCGACATAGCTTTGAAGACGATAAGTACACCCGTTTCAGAGAGAAGAGCGGCCAATGTGACGATCTGGCTTTAAGTCGATTCGATAACAAATGACGAAAACGGACGGATTTCTCAGATTTTTACTACATATGAACACTTTTCACATTCTCCTATCCAACGCGGGTGCTAGTCCTCCTTTCATGCAGAATCTTAAGGTCCTAGCTCATGTCCAAGGCACCAATGCCAGCTAAAAAGTCAATAATCGATACCTAAAACTTGAATTGTACTACTTCTTACTGGCTATTACATCAACTTAGAAGCTTCATCTGTGTTCTACTGTGGTGCTTTTAGTGTCTCCGCATACCGCAGCACGCGACATAGCTTTGCAGACGATAAGTACAACCGTTTCAGAGAGAAGAGCGGCCAAAATGACGATCTGGCTTTAAGTCGATTCGATAACAAATGACGAACACGGACAGATTTCTCAGGTTTTTACTACATGTGAACACTTTTCACATTCTCCCATGCAACTCGGCTGCTAGTCCTCCTTTCATGCAGAATCTTAAGGTCCTAGCTCATGTCCAAGGCACCAAAGCCATCTAAAAAGTCAATAATCAGTACCTAATACTTGAATTGTACTACTTCTTACTGGCTATTACATCGACTTAGAAGCTTCATCTGTGTTCTACTATGGTGATTTTATTGTCTCCGCATACCGCAGCACGCGACATAGCTTTGCAGACGATAAGTACAACCGTTTCAGAGAGAAGAGCGGCCAATGTGACGATCGGGCTTTAAGTCGATTCGATAACAAATGACGAAAACGGACGAATTTCTCAGGTTTTTACTACATATGAACACTTTTCACATACTCCCGTGCAACTCGGCTGCTAGTCCTCCTTTCATGCAGAATCTTAAGGTCCTAGCTCATGTCCAAGGCACCAAAGCCAGCTTAGAAGTCAATAATCGATACCTAAAACTTGAATTATACTACTTCTTACTGGCTATTACATCAACTTAGAAGCTTCATCTGTGTTCTACTATGGTGCTTTTAGTGTCTCCGCATACCGCAGCACGCGACGTAGCTTTGAAGACGATAAGTACAACCGTTTCAGAGAGAAGAGCGGCCAATGTGACGATCTGGCTTTAAGTCGATTCGATAACAAATGACGAAAACGGACGAATTTCTCTGGTTTTTACTACATATGAACACTTTTCACATTCTCCTGTGCAACTCGGCTGCTAGTCCTCCTTTCATGCAGAATCTTAAGGTCCTAGCTAATGTCCAAGGCACCAAAGCCAGCTAAGAAGTCAATAATCGATACCTAAAACTTGAATTGTACTACTTCTTACTGGCTATTACATCAACTTAGAAGCTTCATCTGTGTTCTACTATGGTGCTTTTAGTGTCTCCGCATACCGCAGCACGCGACATAGCTTTGAAGACGATAAGTACAACCGTTTCAGAGAGAAGAGCGGCCAATGTGACGATCTGGCTTTAAGTCGATTCGATAACAAATGACGAAAACGGACGGATTTCTCAGGTTTTTACTACATATGAACACCTTTCACATTCTCCCCTGCAACTCGGCTGCTAGTCCTCCTTTCATGCAGAATCTTAAGGTCCTAGCTCATGTCCAAGGCACCAAAGCCAGCTAAGAAGTCAATAATCGATACCTAAAACTTGAATTGTACTACTTCTTACTGGCTATTACATCAACTTAGAAGCTTCATCTGTGTTCTACTATGGTGCTTTTAGTGTCTCCGCATACCGCAGCACGCGACATAGCTTTGAAGACGATAAGTACACCCGTTTCAGAGAGAAGAGCGGCCAATGTGACGATCTGGCTTTAAGTCGATTCGATAACAAATGACGAAAACGGACGGATTTCTCAGGTTTTTACTACATATGAACACTTTTCACATTCTCCTATCCAACGCGGGTGCTAGACCTCCTTTCATGCAGAATCTTAAGGTCCTAGCTCATGTCCAAGGCACCAATGCCAGCTAAAAAGTCAATAATCGATACCTAAAACTTGAATTGTACTACTTCTTACTGGCTATTACATCAACTTAGAAGCTTCATCTGTGTTCTACTATGGTGCTTTTAGTGTCTCCGCATACCGCAGCACGCGACATAGCTTTGCAGACGATAAGTACAACCGTTTCAGAGAGAAGAGCGGCCAAAGTGACGATCTGGCTTTAAGTCGATTCGATAACAAATGACGAACACGGACCGATTTCTCAGGTTTTTACTACATGTGAACACTTTTCACATTCTCCCATGCAACTCGGCTGCTAGTCCTCCTTTCATGCAGAATCTTAAGGTCCTAGCTCATGTCCAAGGCACCAAAGCCATCTAAAAAGTCAATAATCAGTACCTAATACTTGAATTGTACTACTTCTTACTGGCTATTACATCGACTTAGAAGCTTCATCTGTGTTCTACTATGGTGATTTTATTGTCTCCGCATACCGCAGCACGCGACATAGCTTTGCAGACGATAAGTACAACCGTTTCAGAGAGAAGAGCGGCCAATGTGACGATCGGGCTTTAAGTCGATTCGATAACAAATGACGAAAACGGACGGATTTCTCAGGTTTCTACTACATATGAACACATTTCACATTCTCCCGTGCAACGCGGCTGCTAGTCCTCCTTTAATGCAGAATCTTAAGGTCCTAGCTCATGTCCAAGGCACCAAAGCCAGCTAAAAAGTCAATAATCGATACCTAAAACTTGAATTGTACTACTTCTTACTGGCTATTACATCAACTTAGAAGCTTCATCTGTGTTCTACCATGGTGATTTTAGTGTCTCCGCACACCGCAGTACGCGACATAGCTTTGCAGACGATAAGTACAACCGTTTCAGAGAAAAGAGGGGCCAATGTGACGATCTGGCTTTAAGTCGATTCGATAACAAATGACGAAAACGGACGGATTTCTCAGGTTTTTACTACATATGAACACTTTTCACATTCTCCCGTGCAACTCGGCTGCTAGTCCTCCTTTCATGCAGAATCTTAAGGTCCTAGCTCATGTCCAAGGCACCAAAGCCAGCTAAAAAGTCAATAATCAGTAACTAAAACTTGAATTGTACTACATCTTACTGGCTATTACATCAACTTGGAAGTGTCATCTGTGTTCTACTATGGTGCTTTTAGTGTATCTGCATACCGCAGCACGCGACGTAGCTCTGCAGGCGATAAGTACAACCGTTTCAGAGAGAAGAGCGGCCAATGTGACGATTTGGCTTTAAGTCGATTCGATAAAAATGACGAGAACGGACGGATTTCTCAGGTTTTTACTCTATTTGAACACTTTTCACATTCTCCCGTGCAACTCGGCTGCTAGTCCTCCTTTCATGCAGATTCTTAAGGTCCTAGCTCATGTCCAAGGCACCAAAGCCACATAAAAATTCAATAATCGATACCTAAAACTTGAATTGTACTACTTCTTACTGGCTATTACATCAACTTAGAAGCTTCATCTGTGTTCTACTATGGAGATTTTAGTGTCTCCGCATACCGCAGCACGCGACATAGCATTGCAGACGATAAGTACAACCGTTTCAGAGAGAAGAGCGGCCAATGTGACGATCTGGCTTTAAGTCGATTCGATAACAAGTGACGAAAACGGAATGATTTCTCAGGTTTTTACTACATATGAACACTTTTCACATTCTCCCATGCAACTCGGCCGCTAGTCCTCCTTTCATGCAGAATCTTATGGTCCTAGCTCGAGTCCAAGGCACCAAAGCCAGCTAAGAAGTCAATAATCGATACTTAAAACTTGAATTATACTACTTCTTACTGGCTAATACATCAACTTAGAAGCTTCATCTGTGTTCTACTATGGTGCTTTTAGTGTCTCCGCATACCGCATCACGCGACATAGCTTTGCAGGCGATAAGGACAACCGTTTCAGAGAGAAGAGCGGCCAATGTGACGATCTGCTTTAAGTCGATTCGATAACAAATGACGAAAACGGACGGATTTCTCAGGTTTTTACTACATATGAACACTATTCACATTCTCCCATCCAACGCGGCTGCTAGACCTCCTTTCATGCAGAATTTTAAGGTCCTAGCCCATGTCCAAGGCTCCAAAGCCAGCTAAAAAGTCAATAATCAGTAGCTAAAACTTGAATTGTACTACATCTTACTGGCTATTACATCAACTTAGAAGCTTCATCGGTGTTTTACTATGGTGCTTTTACTGTCTCCGCATACCGCAGCATGCGACATAGCTTTGCAGACGATAAGTACAACCGTTTCAGAGAGAAGAGTGGCCAATGTGACAATCAGGCTTTAAGACGATTCGATAACAAATGAGGTAAACGGACGGATTTCTCAGGTTTTTACTACATATGAACACTTTTCAAATTCTCCCGTGCAACTCGGATGCTAGTCCTCCTTTCATGCAGAATCTTAAGGTCCTAGCTGATGTCCAAGGCGTCAAAGCCAGCTAAAAAGTCAATAATCGATACCTAAAACTTGAATTGTACTACTTCTTACTGGCTATTACATCAACTTAGAAGCTTCATCTGTGTTCCACTATGGTGCTTTTAGTATCTCCGAATAGCGCAGCATGCGACATAGCATTGCAGACGATAAGTACAACCGTTTCTGAGAGAAGAGCGGCCAATGTGACAATCTGGCTTTAAGTCGATTCGATAACAAATGACGAAAACGGACGGATTTCTGAGGTTTTTACTACATATGAACACTTTTCAAATTCTCCCGTGCAACTTGGCTGCTAGTCCTCCTTTCATGCAGAATATTAAGGTCCTAGCTCATGTCCAAGGCATCAAAGCCAGCTAAAAAGTCAATAATCGATAACTAAAACTTGAATTGTACTACTTCTTACTGGCGATTACATCAACTTAGAAGCTTCATCTGTGTTCCACTATGGTGATTTTAGTGTCCCCGCATGCCGCAGCACGCGACATAGCTTTGCAGACGATAAGTACAACCGTTTCAGAGAGAAGAGCGGCCAATGTGACGATCTGCTTTAAGTCGATTCGATAACAAATGACGAAAACGGACGGATTTCTCAGGTTTTTACTACATATGAACACTATTCACATTCTCCCATCCAACGCGGCTGCTAGTCCTCCTTTCATGCAGAATTTTAAGGTCCTAGCCCATGTCCAAGGCTCCAAAGCCAGCTAAAAAGTCAATAATCAGTAGCTAAAACTTGAATTGTACTACATCTTACTGGCTATTACATCAACTTAGAACCTTCATCGGTGTTTTACTATGGTGCTTTTACTGTCTCCGCATACCGCAGCATGCGACATAGCTTTGCAGACGATAAGTACAACCGTTTCAGAGAGAAGAGTGGCCAATGTGACAATCAGGCTTTAAGACGATTCGATAACAAATGACGTAAACGGACGGATTTCTCAGGTTTTTACTACATATGAACACTTTTCAAATTCTCCCGTGCAACTCGGATGCTAGTCCTCCTTTCATGCAGAATCTTAAGGTCCTAGCTGATGTCCAAGGCGTCAAAGCCAGCTAAAAAGTCAATAATCGATACCTAAAACTTGAATTGTACTACTTCTTACTGGCTATTACATCAACTTAGAAGCTTCATCTGTGTTCCACTATGGTGCTTTTAGTATCTCCGAATAGCGCAGCACGCGACATAGCATTGCAGACGATAAGTACAACCGTTTCTGAGAGAAGAGCGGCCAATGTGACAATCTGGCTTTAAGTCGATTCGATAACAAATGACGAAAACGGACGGATTTCTCAGGTTTTTACTACATATGAACACTTTTCAAATTCTCCCGTGCAACTTGGCTGCTAGTCCTCCTTTCATGCAGAATATTAAGGTCCTAGCTCATGTCCAAGGCATCAAAGCCAGCTAAAAAGTCAATAATCGATAACTAAAACTTGAATAGTACTACTTCTTACTGGCTATTACATCAACTTAGAAGCTTCATCTGTGTTCCACTATGGTGATTTTAGTGTCCCCGCATGCCGCAGCACGCGACATAGCTTTGCAGACGATAAGTACAACCGTTTCAGAGAGAAGAGCGGCCAATGTGACGATCGGGCTTTAAGTCGATTCGATAACAAATGACGAAAACGAACGGATTTCTCAGGTTTTTACTACATACGAACACTTTACACATTCTCCCGTGCAACTCGTCTGCTAGTCCTCCTGCATGTAAAATCTTAAGTTCCTAGCCCATGTCCAAGGCACCAAGCAAGGGTAAAAAGTCAATAACCGATTCCTAAAACTTGAATGGTACTATTTCTTACTGGCTATTACATCATCTTAGAAGCTACATCTGTGTTCTACTATGGTGCTTTTAGTGTCTCCGAATCCCGCAGTACGCGACATAGCTTTGCAGACGATAAGTACAACCGTTTCAGAGAGCAGAGCGGCCAATGTGACGATTTGGCTTTAAGTCGATTCGACAAAAATGACGAAAACGGACGGCTTTCTCAGGTTTTTACTCTATTTGAACACTTTTCACATTCTCCCGTGCAACTCGGCTGCTAGTCCTACTTTCATGCAGAATCTTAAGGTCCTAGCTCATGTCCAAGGCACCAAAGCCAGCTAAAAAGTCAATAATCGATACCTAAAACTTGAATTGTACTACTTCTTACTGGCTATTACATCAAATTAGAAGCTTCATCTGTGTTCTACTATGGTGCTTTTAGTGTCTCCGCATAGCGCAGCACGCGACATAGCATTGCAGACGATAAGTACAACCGTTTCAGAGAGAAGAGCGGCCAATGTGACAATTTGGCTTTAAGTCGATTCGATAACAAATGACGAAAACGGACGGATTTCTCAGGTTTTTACTACATATGAAAACTTTTCAAATTCTCCCGTGCAACTCGGCTGCTAGTCCTCCTTTCATGGAGAATCTTAAGGTCCTAGCTCATGTCCAAGGCATCAAAGCCAGCTAAAAAGTCAATAATCGATACCTAAAACTTGAATTATACTACTTCTTACTGGCTATTACATCAACTTAGAAGCTTCATCTGTGTTCCAGTATGGTGATTTTAGTGTCCCCGCATGCCGCAGCACGCGACAGGGCTTTGCAGACGATAAGTACAACCATTTCAGAGAGAAGAGCGACCAATGTGACGATCTGGCTTTAAGTCGATTCGATAACAAATGACGAAAACGGACGGATTTCTCAGGTTTTTACTACATATGAACACTTTTCACATTCTCCCGTGCAACTCGGTTGCTAGTCCTCCTTTCATGCAGAATCTTAAGGTCCTAGCTCCTGTCCAAGGCACCAAATCCATCTAAGAAGTCAATAATCGATACCTTAAACTTGAATAGTACTACTTCTTACTGGCTATTACATCAACTTAGAAGCTTCATCTGTGTTCTACTATGGTGCTTTTAGTGTCTCCGCATACCGCAGCACGCGACATAGCTTTGAAGACGATAAGTACAACCGTTTCCGAGAGAAGAGCGGCCAATGTGATGATCTGGCTTTAAGTCGATTCGATAACAAATGACGAAAACGGACGGATTTCTCAGGTTTTTACTACATATGAACACTTTTCACATTCTCCCGTGCAACTCGGCTGCTAGTCCTCCTTTAATGCAGAATCTTAAGGTCCTAGCTCATCTCCAAGGCACCAAAGCCAGCTAAAAAGTAAATAATCGGTACCTAAAACTTGAATTGTACTACTTCTTACTGGCTATTACATCATCTTAGAAGGTTCATATGTGTTCTACTATGGTGCTTTTAGGGTCTCCGCATACCGCAGCTCACGACATAGCTTTGCAGACGATAAGTACAACCGTTTCAGAGAGAAGAGCGGCCAATGTGACGATCTGGCTTTAAGTCGATTCGATAACAAATGACGAAAACGGACGGATTTCTCAGGTTTTTACTACATATGAACACTTTTCACATTCTCCCGTGCAACGCGGCTGCTAGTCCTCCTTTCATGCAGAATGTTAAGGTCCTAGCTCATGTCCAAGGCACCAAAGCCAGCTAAAAAGGCAATAATCAATACCTAAAACTTGAATTGTACTACTTCTTACTGGCTATTACATCAACTTAGAAGTTTCATCTGTGTTCTACTATGGTGCCTTTAGTTTCTCCGCATACCGCAGCACGCGACACAGCTTTGCAGACGATAAGTACAACCGTTTCAGAGAGAAGAGAGGCCAATGTGACGATCTGGCTTTAAGTCGATTCGATAACAAATGACGAAAACGGACGGATTTCTCAGGTTTTTACTACATATGAACACTTTTCACATTCTCCCGTGCAACGCGGCTGCTAGTCCTCCTTTCATGCAGAATCTTAAGGTCCTAGCTCATGTCCAAGGCACCAAAGCCAGCTAAAAAGTCAATAATCAGTAACTAAAACTTGAATTGTACTACATCTTACTGGCTATTACATCAACTTGGAAGTGTCATCTGTGTTCTACTATGGTGCTTTTAGTGTCCCTGCATACCGCAGCACGCGACGTAGCTCTGCAGGCGATAAGTACAACCGTTTCAGAGAGAAGAGCGGCCAATGTGACGATTTGGCTTTAAGTCGATTCGATAAAAATGACGAGAACGGACGGATTTCTCAGGTTTTTACTCTATTTGAACACTTTTCACATTGTCCCGTGCAACTCGGCTGCTAGTCCTCCTTTCATGCAGAATCTCAAGATCCTAGCTCATGTCCAAGGCACCAAAGCCAGCTAAAAAGTCAATAATCGATACCTAAAACTTGAATTGGACTACTTCTTACTGGCTATTACATCAACTTAGAAGCTTCATCTGTGTTCTACTATGAAGATTTTCTTGTCTCCGCATACCGCAGCACGCGACATAGCTTTGCCGACGATATGTACAACCGTTCAGAGAGAAGAGCGGCCAATGTGACGATCTGGCTTTAAGTCGATTCGATAACAAATGACGAAAACGGACGGATTTCTCAGGTTTTTACTACATATGAACACTTTTCACATTCTCCCGTGCAACTCGGCTGCTAGTCCTCCTTTCATGCAGAATCTTAAGGTCCTAGCTCATGTCCAAGTCACCAAAGCCAGCTAAAATGTCAATAATCGATACCAAAAACTTCAATTGGACTACTTCTTACTGGCTATTACATCAACTTAGATGCTTCATCTGTGTTCTACTATGGTGATTTTAGTGTCTCCGCATACCGCAGCACGCGACATATCTTTGCAGACGATAAGTACAACCGTTTCAGAGAGAAGAGCGGCCAATGTGACGATCTGGCTATAAGTCGATTCGATAACAAATGACGAAAACGGACGGATTTCTCAGGTTTTTACTACATGCGAACACTTTTCACATTCTCCCGTGCAACTCGGCTGCTAGTCCTCCTTTCATGCAGAATCTCAAGGTCCTAGCTCATGTCCAAGGCACCAAGGCAGCTAAAAGGTCAATAATCAATACTTAAAACTTGAATTGTACTACTTCTTACTGGCTATTACATCAACTTAGACGCTTCATCTGTGTCCTACTATGGTGCATTTAGTGTCTCCGCATACCGCAGCAGGCGACATAGCTTTGCAGACGATAAGTACAACCGTTTCAGAGAGAAGAGCGGTCAATGTGACGATCTGGCTTTAAGACGTTTCGATAACAAATGACGAAAACGGACGGATTTCTTGGGTTTTTACTACATATGAACACTTTTCACATTCTCCCGTGCAACTCGGCAGCTAGTGCTCGTTTCATGCAGAATCTTAAGGTCCTAGCTCATGTCCAAGTCACCAAAGCCAGCTAAAAAGTCAATAACCGATACCTAAAACTTGAATTGTACTACTTCTTACTGGCTATTACATCAACTTAGAAGCTTCATCTGTGTTCTACTATGGTGCTTTTAGTGTCTCCGCATACCGCAGCACGCGACATAGCTTTGTAGACGATAAGTACAACCGTTTCAGAGAGAAGAGCGGCCAATGTGACGATCTGGCTTTAAGTCGATTCGATAACAAATGACGAAAACGGACAGATTTCTCAGGTTTTATTACATATGAACACTTTTCACATTCTACCGTGCAACTCGGTTGCTAGTCCTCCTTTCATATAAAACCTTAAGGTCCTAGCTCATGTCCAAGTCACCAAAGCCAGCTAAAAAGTCAATAATCGATACCTAAAACTTGAATTGGACTACTTCTTACTGGCTATTACATCAACTTAGATGCTTCATCTGTGTTCTACTATGGTGATTTTAGTGTCTCCGCATACCGCAGCACGCGACATAGCTTTGCAGACGATAAGTACAACCGTTTCAGAGAGAAGAGCGGCCAATGTGACGATCTGGCTATAAGTCGATTCGATAACAAATGACGAAAAAGGACGGATTTCTTAGGTTTTTACTACATGCGAACACTTTTCACATTCTCCCGTGCAACTCGGCTGCTAGTCCTCCTTTCATGCAGAATCTCCAGGTCCTAGCTCATGTCCAAGGCACCAAGCCAGGTAAAAGGTCAATAATCAATACTTAAAACTTGAATTGTACTACTTCTTACTGGCTATTACATCAACTTAGAAGCTTCATCTGTGTTCTACTATGGTGCTTTTAATGTCTCCGCATACCGCAGCACGCGACATAGCTTTGCAGACGATAAGTACAACCGTTTCAGAGAGAAGAGCGGTCAATGTGACGATCTGGCTTTAAGACGATTCGTTAACAAATGACGAAAACGGACGGATTTCTTTGGTTTTTACTACATATGAACACTTTTCACATTCTCCCCTGCAACTCGGCAGCTAGTCCTCCTTTCATGCAGAATCTTAAGGTCCTATCTCATGTCCAAGGCACCAAAGCCAGCTAAAAAGTCAATAACCGATACCAAAACTAGAATTGTACTACTTCTTACTGGCTATTACATCAACTTAGAAGCTTCATCTGTGTTCTACTATGGTGCTTTTAGTGTCTCCGCATACCAGAGCACGCGACATAGCTTTGTAGACGATAAGTACAACCGTTTCAGAGAGAAGAGCGGCCAATGTGACGATCTCGCTTTAAGTCGATTCGATAACAAATGACGAAAACGGACTTATTTCTCAGGTTTTTATTACATATGAACACTTTTCACATTCTCCCGTGCAACTCGGCAGCTAGTCCTCCTTTCATGCAGAATCTTAAGGTCATAGCTCATGTCAAAGGCACCAAAGCCAGCTACAAAGTCAATAATCAATACCTAAACTTGAATTCTACTACTTCTTACTGGCTATTACATCAACTTAGCAGCTTCATCTCTGTTCTACTATGGTGCTTTTAGTGTCTCCACATACCGCAGCACGCGACATAGCTTTGCAGAAGATAAGTACAACCGTTTCAGAGAGAAGAGCGGCCAATGTGACGATCTGTCTAAAAGTCGATTCGATAACAAATGACGAAAACGAACGGATTTCTCAGGTTTTTACTACATATGAACACTTTTCACATTCTCCCGGGCAACTCGGCTGCTGGTCCTTCTTTCATGCAGAATCTTAAGGTCCTAGATCATGTCCAAGGCACCAAAGCCAGCTAAAAAGTCAATAATCAATATCTAAAACTTGAATTGTACTACTTCTTACTGGCTATTACATTAACTTAGAAGCTTCATCTGTGTTCTACTATGGTGCTTTTAGTGTTTCCGCATATCGCAGCACGCGACATAGCTTTGCAGACGATAAGTACAACGGTTTCAGAGAGAAGAGCGTCAAATGTGACCATCTGGCTTTAAGTCGATTCGATAACAAATGACGCAAACGGACGGATTTCTCAGGTTTTTACTACATATGAACACTTTTCACATTCACCCGTGCAACTCGGCTGCTAGTCCTCCTTTCATGCAGAATCTTAAGGTCCTAGCTCATGTCCAAGGCACCAAAGCCAGCTAAAAAGTCAATAACCGATACCTAAAACTAGAATTATACTACTTCTTACTGGCTATTACATCAACTTAGAAGCTTGATCTGTGTTGTACTATGGTGCTTTTAGTGTCTCCGCGTACCGCAGCACGCGACATAGCTTTGCAGACGATAAGTACAACTGTTCAGAGAGAAGAGCGGCCAATGTGACGATCTGGCTTTAAGGCGATTCGATAACAAATGACGAAAACGGACGGATTTCTCAGGTTATTACTACATATGAACACTTTTCACATTCTCCCGTGCAATTCGGCTGCTAGCCCTCTTTTCATGCAGAATCTTAAGGTCCTAGCTCATGTCCAAGGCACCTAAGCCAGCTAAAAAGTCAATAATCGATACCTAAAACCTGAATTGTACTACTTCTTACTGGCTATTGCATCAACTTAGAAGCTTCATCTCTGTTCTACTATGGTGATATTAGCGTCTCCGCATACCGCAGCAAGCGACATAGCTTTGCAGACGATAAGTATAAACGTTTCAGAGAGAAGAGCGGTCAATGTGACGATCTGGCTATAAGTCGATTCGATAAAAAATCACGAAAACGGACGGATTTATCAGGTTTTTACTACATGCGAACACCTTTCACATTCTCCCGTGCAACTCGGCTGCTAGTCCTCCTTTCATGCAGAATCTCAAGGTCCTAGGTCATGTCCAAGGCACCAAGGCAGCTAAAAGGTAAATAATCAATACTTAAAACTTGAATTGTACTACTTCTTACTGGCTATTACATCAACTTAGAAGCTTCATCTGTGTTCTACTATGGTGATTTTAGTGTATCCGCATACCGCTGACGCGACATAGCTTTGCAGACGATAAGTACATCCGTTTCAGAGAGTAGAGCGGCCAATGTTACGATCTGGCTTTAAGTCGATTCGATAACAAATGACGAAAACGGACGCATTTCTCAGGTTTTTACTACATATGAACAGTTTTCACATTCTCCCGTGCAACTCGGCTGCTAGTCCTCCTTTCATGCAGAATCTTAAGGTCCTAGCTCATGTCCAAGTCATCAAAGCCAGCTACAAAGTCAGTAATCGATAACTAAAACTTCAATTGTACTACTTCTTACTGGCTATTACATCAACTTAGAAGCTTCATCTGTGTTCTACTATGGTGCTTTTAGTGTCTCCGCATACCGCAGCACGCGACATAGCTTTGCAGACGATAAGTATAAACGTTTCAGAGAGAAGAGCGGTCAATGTGACGATCTGGCTTTAAGACGATTCGATAACAAATGACGAAAACGGAGGGATTTCTTGGGTTTTTACTACATATGAACACTTTTCACATTCTCCCGTGCAACTCGGCAGCTAGCCCTTTCATGCAGAAACTTAAGGTCCTAGCTCATGTCCAAGGCACCAAAGCCAGCTAAAAAGTCAATAACCGATACCTAAAACTTGAATTGTACTAAATCTTACTGGCTATTACATCAACTTAAAAGCTTCATCTGTGTTCTACTATGGTGCTTTTAGTGTCTCCGCATACCGCAGCACGCGGCGTAGCTTTGTAGACGATAAGTATAAATGACGAAATCGGACGGATTCCTCAGGTTTTTACTACATCCGAACACTTTTCACATTCTCCCGTGCAACTCGGCTGCTAGTCCTCCTTTCATGCTGAATCTTAAGGTCCTAGCTCATGTCCAAGGCCTCAAAGCCAGCTACAAAGTCAGTAATCGATAACTAAAACTTCAATTGTACTACTTCTTACTGGCTATTACATCAACTTAGAAGCTTCATCTGTGTTCTACTATGGTGCTTTTAGTGTCTCCGCATACCGCAGCACGCGACATAGATTTGCAGACGATAACTACAACCGTTTCAGAGAAGAGCGGCCAATGTGACGATCTGGCTTTAAGTCGATTCGATAACAAATGACGAAAACGGACGGATTTCTCAGGTTTTTATTACATATGAACACTTTTCACATTCTCCCGTGCAACTCGGCTGCTAGTCCTCCTTTCATGCAGAATCTCAAGGTCCTAGCTAATGTCCAAGGCACCAAAGCCAGTTAAAAAGTCAATAATCAATACCTAAAACTTGAATTCTACTACTTCTTACTGGCTATTACATCAACTTAAAAGCTTCATCTCTGTTCTACTATGGTGCTTTTAGTGTCTCCACATAACGCAGCACGCAACATAGCTTTGCAGAAGATAAGTACAACCGTTTCAGAGAGAAGTGCGGCCCACGTGACGATCTGGCTTTAAGTCGATTCGATAACAAATGACGAAAACGGACGGATGTCTCAGGTTTTTACTACATGTGAACACTTTTCACATTCTCCCGTTCAACTGGGCTGCTAGTCCTCCTTTTATGCAGAATCTTAAGGTCCTAGCTCATGTCCAAGGCACCAAAGCCAGCTACAAAGTCAATAATCGATACCTAAAACTTGAATTGTACTACTTCTTACTGGCTATTACACCAACTTAGAAGCTTCATCTGTGTTCTACTACGGTGCTTTTAGTTTCTACGCATATCGCAGCACGCGACATAACTTTGCAATCGATAAGCACAACCGTTTCAGAGAGAAGAGCGGCCAATATGACGATGTGGCTTTAAGACGATTCGATAACAAATGATGAAAACGGACGGATTTCTCAGGTTTTTACTACATATGAACACTTTTCACATTCTCCCGTGCAACTCGGCTGCTAGTCCTCCTTTCATGCAGAACGTTAAGGTCCTAGCTCATGTCCAATGCACCAAAGCCAGCTAAAAAGTCAATAATCGATACCTAAAACTTGAACTGTACTACTTGTTACTGGCTATTACATCAACTTTGAAGCTTCATATGTGTTCTACTATGGTGCTTTTAGTGTCTCCGCATACCGCAGCACGCGACATAGCTTTGCAGACGATAAGTACAACCGTTTCAGAGAGAAGAGCGGCCAATGTGACGATCTGGCTTTAAGTCGATTCGATAACAAATGACGAAAACGGACGGATTTCTCAGGTTTTTACTACATATGAGCACTTTTCACATTCCCCCGTGCAACTGGGCTGCTAGTCCTCCTTTTATGCAGAATCTTAAGGTCCTAGCTCATGTCCAAGGCACCAAAGCCAGCTAAAAAGTCAATAATCGATAGCTAACTTCTTACTGGCTATTACATCAACTTAGAAGCTTCATCTGTGTTCTACTACGGTGCTTTTAGTTTCTCCGCCTACCGCAGCACGTGACACAGCTTTGCAGACGATAAGTACAACCGTTTCAGAGAGAAGAGCGGCCAATGTGACGATCTGGCTTTATGTCGATTCGATAACAAATGACGAAAACGGACAGATTTCTCAGGTTTTTACTACATATGAACACTTTTCAAATTCTCCCGTGCAACTGGCTGCTAGTCCTACTTTCATGCAGAATCTTAAGGTAATAGCTCATGTCCAAGGCACCAAAGCCAGCTAAGAAGTCAATAATCGATACCTAAAACTTGAATTGGACTACTTCTTACTGGCTATTACATCAACTTAGATGCTTCATCTGTGTTCTACTATGGTGCTATTAGTGTGTCCACATACCGCAGCACGCGACATAGCTTTGCAGACGATAATTACAACCGTTTCAGAGAGAAGAGCTGCCCATGTGACGATCTGGCTTTAAGTCGATTCGATAACAAATGACGAAAACGGACGGATTTTTCAGGTTTTTCTACATATGAACACTTTTCACATTCTCCCGTGCAAGTCGGCTGCTAGTCCTCCTTTCATGCAGAATCTTAAGGTCCTAGCTCATGTCCAAGGCACCAAAGCCAGCTAAAAAGTCAATAACCGATACCTACAACTTGAATTGTACTACATCTTACTGGCTATTACATCATCTTAGGAGCTTCACCTGTGTTCTACTATGGTGCTTTTAGTGTCTCCGAATACCGCAGTACGCGACATAGCTTTGCAGACAATAAGTACAACCGTTTCAGAGAGCAGAGCGGCCAATGTCACGATCTGGCTTTACGTCGATTCGATAACAAATGACGAAAATGGACGGATTTCTCAGGTTTTTACTACATATGACCACTTTTCACATTCTCCCGTGCAACTCGGCTGCTAGTCCTCCTTTCATGCAGAATCTTAAGGTCCTTGCTCATGTCCAAGGCACCAAAGCCAACTAAAATTTCAATATTCAATACCTAAAACTTGAACTGTACTACTTCTTACTGGCTATTACATCAACTTAGAAGCTTCATCTGTGTTCTACTATGGTGCTTTTAGTGTCTCCGCATACCGCAGTACGCGACATAGCTTTGCAGACGATACGTACAACCGTTTCAGAGAGAAGAGCGGCCAATGTGACGATCTGGCTTTAAGTCGATTCGATAGCAAATGACGAAAACGGACGGATTTCTCAGGTTTTTACTACATCTGAACACTTTTCACATTCTCCCGTGCAACTCGGCTGCTAGTCCTCCTTTCATGCAGAATGTTAAGGTCCTAGCTCATGTCCAAGGCACCAAAGCCAGCTAAGAAGTCAATAATCGATACCTAAAACTTGAATTGTACTACTTCTTACTGGCTATTACATCATCTTAGAAGCTTCATCTGTGTTCTACTATGGTGCTTTTAGTGCCTCCGCGTAGCGCAGCACGCGACATAGCTTTGCAGACGGTAAGTACAACCGTTTCAGAGAGAAGAGCAGCCAATGTGACGATCTGGCTTTAACTCGATTCGATAACAAATGACGAAAACGGACGGATTTCTCAGGTTTTTACTACATATGAACACTTTTCACATTCTCCCGTGCAAGTCGGCTGCTAGTCCTCCTTTCATGCAGAATCTTAAGGTCCTAGCTCATGTCCAAGGCACCAAAGCCAGCTAAAAAGTCAATAACCGATACCTACAACTTGAATTGTACTACTTCTTACTGGCTATTACATCATCTTAGGAGCTTCATTTGTGTTCTACTATGGTGCTTTTAGTGTCTCCGAATACCGCAGTACGCGACATAGCTTTGCAGACGATACGTACAACCGTTTCAGAGAGAAGAGCGGCCAATGTGACGATCTGGCTTTAAGTCGATTCGATAGCAAATGACGAAAACGGACGGATTTCTCAGGTTTTTACTACATATGAACACTTTTCACATTCTCTCGTGCAACTCGGCTGCTAGTCCTCCTTTCATGCAGAATCTTAAGGTCCTAGCTCATGTCCAAGGCACCAAAGCCAGCTAAAAGGTCAATATTCATTACCTAAAACTTGAATTGTACTACTTCTTACTGGCTATTACATCATCTTAGGAGCTTCATCTGTGTTCTACTATTTTGCTTTTAGTGTCTCCGAATACCACAGTAGCGACATAGCTTTGCAGACGATACGTACAACCGTTTCAGAGAGAAGAGCGGCCAATGTGACGATCTGGCTTTAAGTCGATTCGATAGCAAATGTCGAAAACGGACGGATTTCTCAGGTTTTTACTACATATGAACACTTTTCACATTCTCCCGTGCAACTCGGCTGCTAGTCCTCCTTTCATGCAGAATGTTAAGGTCCTAGCTCATGTCCAAGGCAGAAAAGCCAGCTAAAAAGTCAATAATCGATACCTAAAACTTAAATTGTACTATTTCTTACTGGCTCTTACATAATCTTAGAAGCTTCATCTGTGATCTACTATGGTGCTTTTAGTTTCTCCGCATACCGCAGCACGCGACATAGTTTTGCAGACGATATGCACAACCGTTTCAGAGAGAAGAGCGGCCAATGTGACGATCTGGCTTTAAGTCGATTCGATAACAAATGACGAAAACGGACGGATTTCTCAGGTTTTTACTGCATATGAACACTTTCACATTCTCCCGTGCAACTCGGCTGCTAGTCCTCCTTTCATGCAGAATGTTAACGTCCTAGCTCATGTCCAAGGCACCAAAGCCAGCTAAAAAGTCAATAATCGATACCTAAAACTTGAATTGTACTACTTCTTACTGTCTAATACATCATCTTAGAAGCTTCATCTGTGATCTACTATGGTGCTTTTAGTTTCTCCGCATATCGCAGCACGCGACATAGTTTTGCAGACGATAAGCACAACCGTTTCAGAGAGAAGAGCGGCCAATGTGACGATCTGGCTTTAAGTCGATTCGATAACAAATGACGAAAACGGACGGATTTCTCAGGTTTTTACTGCATATGAACACTTTCCACATTCTCCCGTGCAACTGGGCTGCTAGTCCTCCTTTTATGCAGAATCTTAAGGTCCTAGCTCATGTCCAAGGTACCGAAGCCAGCTAAAAAGTCAATAATCGATACCTAAATCTTGAATTGGACTACTTCTTACTGGCTATTGCATCAACTTAGTAGCTTCACCTGTGTTCTACTATGGTGATTTTAGTGTCTCCGCATACCGCAGCACGTGACATAGCTTTGCAGACGATAAGTACAAGCGTTTCAGAGAGAAGAGCGGCCAATGTGACTATCTGGCTTTCAGTCGATTCGATAACAAATGACGAAAACGGACGAATTTCTCCGGTTTTTACTACATATAAACACTTTTCACATTCTCCCGTGCAACTCGGCTGATACTCCTCCTTTCATGCAGAATATTAAGGTCCTAGCTCATGTCCAATGCACCAAAGCCAGCTAAATATTCAATATTCAGTTCCTAAAACTTGAATTGTACTACTTCTTACTGGCTATTACATCAACTTAGAAGCTTAATCTCTGTTCTACTATGGTGCTTTTAGTGTCTCCACATACCGCAGCACGCGACATAGCTTTGCAGACGATAAGTACAACCGTTTCAGAGAGAAGAGCGGCCAATGTGACGATCTGGCTTTAAGTCGATTCGATAACAAATGACGAAACCGGACGGATTTCTCAGGTTTTTACTACATATGAACACTTTTCACATTCTCTCGTGCAACTCGGCTGCTAGTCCTCCTTTTATGCAGAATCTTAAAGTCCTAGCTCATGTCCAAGGCACCAAAGCCAGCTAAAAGATCAATATTCATTACCTAAAACTTGAATTGCACTACTTCTTACTGGCTATTACATCATCTTAGGAGCTTCATCTGTGTTCTACTATGGTGCTGTTAGTGTCTCCGAATACCGCAGTACGCGACATAGCTTTGCAGACGATACGTACAACCGTTTCAGAGAGAAGAGCGGCCAATGTGACGATCTGGCTTTAAGTCGATTCGATAGCAAATGACGAAAACGGGCGGATTTCTCAGGTTTTTACTACATCTGAACACTTTTCACATTCTCCCGTGCAACTCGGCTGCTAGTCCTCCTTTCATGCAGAATGTTAAGGTCCTAGCTCATGTCCAAGGCACCAAAGCCAGCTAAAAGGTCAATATTCATTACCTAAAACTTGAATTGTACTACTTCTTACTGGCTATTACATCATCTTAGGAGCTTCATCTGTGTTCTACTATGGTGCTGTTAGTGTCTCCGAATACCGCAGTACGCGACATAGCTTTGCAGACGATACGTACAACCGTTTCAGAGAGAAGAGCGGCCAATGTGACGATCTGGCTTTAAGTCGATTCGATAACAAATGACGAAAACGGACGGATTTCTCAGGTTTTTACTGCATATGAACACTTTTCACATTCTCCCGTGCAACTCGGCTGCTAGTCCTCCTTTCATGCAGAATGTTAAGGTCCTAGCTCATGTCCAAGGCACCAAAGCCAGCTAAAAAGTCAATAATCGATACCTAAAACTTGAATTGTACTACTTCTTACTGGCTAATACATCATCTTAGAAGCTTCATCTGTGATCTACTATGGTGCTTTTAGTTTCTCCGCATACCGCAGCACGCGACATAGTTTTGCAGACGATAAGCACAACCGTTTCAGAGAGAAGAGCGGCCAATGTGACGATCTGGCTTTAAGTCGATTCGATAACAAATGACGAAAACGGACGGATTTCTCAGGTTTTTACTGCATATGAACACTTTCCACATTCTCCCGTGCAACTGGGCTGCTAGTCCTCCTTTTATGCAGAATCTTAAGGTCCTAGCTCATGTCCAAGGTACCGAAGCCAGCTAAAAAGTCAATAATCGATACCTAAATCTTGAATTGGACTACTTCTTACTGGCTATTGCATCAACTTAGTAGCTTCACCTGTGTTCTACTATGGTGATTTTAGTGTCTCCGCATACCGCAGCACGTGACATAGCTTTGCAGACGATAAGTACAAGCGTTTTAGAGAGAAGAGCGGCCAATGTGACTATCTGGCTTTCAGTCGATTCGATAACAAATGACGAAAACGGACGAATTTCTCCGGTTTTTACTACATATAAACACTTTTCACATTCTCCCGTGCAACTCGGCTGATACTCCTCCTTTCATGCAGAATATTAAGGTCCTAGCTCATGTCCAATGCACCAAAGCCAGCTAAATATTCAATATTCAGTTCCTAAAACTTGAATTGTACTACTTCTTACTGGCTATTACATCAACTTAGAAGCTTAATCTGTGTTCTACTATGGTGCTTTTTGTTTCTACGCATACCGCAGCACGCGACACAGCTTTGCAGGCGATAAGTACAACCGTTTCAGAGAGAAGAGCGGCCAATGTGACGATCTGGCTTTAATTCAATTCGATAACAAATGACGAAAACGGACGGATTTCTCAGGTTTTTACTACATATGAACACTTTTCACATTCTCTCGTGCAACTCGGCTGCTAGTCCTCCTTTCATGCAGAATCTTAAGGTCCTAGCTCATGTCCAAGGCACCAAAGCCAGCTAAAAGGTCAATATTCATTACCTAAAACTTGAATTGTACTACTTCTTACTGGCTATTACATCATCTTAGGAGCTTCATCTGTGTTCTACTATTTTGCTTTTAGTGTCTCCGAATACCACAGTACGCGACATAGCTTTGCAGACGATACGTACAACCGTTTCAGAGAGAAGAGCGGCCAATGTGACGATCTGGCTTTAAGTCGATTCGATAGCAAATGTCGAAAACGGACGGATTTCTCAGGTTTTTACTACATATGAACACTTTTCACATTCTCCCGTGCAACTCGGCTGCTAGTCCTCCTTTCATGCAGAATGTTAAGGTCCTAGCTCATGTCCAAGGCAGAAAAGCCAGCTAAAAAGTCAATAATCGATACCTAAAACTTAAATTGTACTATTTCTTACTGGCTCTTACATAATCTTAGAAGCTTCATCTGTGATCTACTATGGTGCTTTTAGTTTCTCCGCATACCGCAGCACGCGACATAGTTTTGCAGACGATATGCACAACCGTTTCAGAGAGAAGAGCGGCCAATGTGACGATCTGGCTTTAAGTCGATTCGATAACAAATGACGAAAACGGACGGATTTCTCAGGTTTTTACTGCATATGAACACTTTTCACATTCTCCCGTGCAACGCGGCTGCTAGTCCTCCTTTCATGCAGAATGTTAAGGTCCTAGCTCATGTCCAAGGCACCAAAGCCAGCTAAAAAGTCAATAATCGATACCTAAAACTTGAATTGTACTACTTCTTACTGTCTAATACATCATCTTAGAAGCTTCATCTGTGATCTACTATGGTGCTTTTAGTTTCTCCGCATACCGCAGCACGCGACATAGTTTTGCAGACGATAAGCACAACCGTTTCAGAGAGAAGAGCGGCCAATGTGACGATCTGGCTTTAAGTCGATTCGATAACAAATGACGAAAACGGACGGATTTCTCAGGTTTTTACTGCATATGAACACTTTCCACATTCTCCCGTGCAACTGGGCTGCTAGTCCTCCTTTTATGCAGAATCTTAAGGTCCTAGCTCATGTCCAAGGTACCGAAGCCAGCTAAAAAGTCAATAATCGATACCTAAATCTTGAATTGGACTACTTCTTACTGGCTATTGCATCAACTTAGTACCTTCACCTGTGTTCTACTATGGGGATTTTAGTGTCTCCGCATACCGCAGCACGTGACATAGCTTTGCAGACGATAAGTACAAGCGTTTCAGAGAGAAGAGCGGCCAATGTGACTATCTGGCTTTCAGTCGATTCGATAACAAATGACGAAAACGGACGAATTTCTCCGGTTTTTACTACATATAAAATCTTTTCACAATCTCCCGTGCAACTCGGCTGATACTCCTCCTTTCATGCAGAATATTAAGGTCCTAGCTCATGTCCAATGCACCAAAGCCAGCTAAATATTCAATATTCAGTTCCTAAAACTTGAATTGTACTACTTCTTACTGGCTATTACATCAACTTAGAAGCTTCATCTCTGTTCTACTATGGTGCTTTTAGTGTCTCCACATACCGCAGCACGCGACATAGCTTTGCAGACGATAAGTACAACCGTTTCAGAGAGAAGAGCGGCCAATGTGACGATCTGGCTTTAAGTCGATTCGATAACAAATGACGAAACCGTACGGATTTCTCAGGTTTTTACTACATATGAACACTTTTCACATTCTCTCGTGCAACTCGGCTGCTAGTCCTCCTTTTATGCAGAATCTTAAAGTCCTAGCTCATGTCCAAGGCACCAAAGCCAGCTAAAAGATCAATATTCATTACCTAAAACTTGAATTGCACTACTTCTTACTGGCTATTACATCATCTTAGGAGCTTCATCTGTGTTCTACTATGGTGCTGTTAGTGTCTCCGAATACCGCACTACGCGACATAGCTTTGCAGACGATACGTACAACCGTTTCAGAGAGAAGAGCGGCCAATGTGACGATCTGGCTTTAAGTCGATTCGATAGCAAATGACGAAAACGGACGGATTTCTCAGGTTTTTACTACATCTGAACACTTTTCACATTCTCCCGTGCAACTCGGCTGCTAGTCCTCCTTTCATGCAGAATGTTAAGGTCCTAGCTCATGTCCAAGGCACCAAAGCCAGCTAAGAAGTCAATAATCGATACCTAAAACTTGAATTGTACTACTTCTTACTGGCTATTACATCATCTTAGAAGCTTCATCTGTGTTCTACTATGGTGCTTTTAGTGCCTCCGCGTAGCGCAGCACGCGACATAGCTTTGCAGACGATAAGTACAACCGTTTCAGAGAGAAGAGCAGCCAATGTGACGATCTGGCTTTAACTCGATTCGATAACAAATGAAGGAAACGGACGGATTTCTCAGGTTTTTACTACATATGAACTCTTTTCACATTCTCCCGTGCAAGTCGGCTGCTAGTCCTCCTTTCATGCAGAATCTTAAGGTCCTAGCTCATGTCCAAGGCACCAAAGCCAGCTAAAAAGTCAATAACCGATACCTACAACTTAAATTGTACTACTTCTTACTGGCTATTACATCATCTTAGGAGCTTCATCTGTGTTCTACTATGGTGCTTTTAGTGTCTCCGAATACCGCAGTACGCGAAATAGCTTTGCAGACGATACGTACAACCGTTTCAGAGAGAAGAGCGGCCAATGTGACGATCTGGCTTTAAGTCGATTCGATAACAAATGACGAAAACGGACGAATTTTTCCGGTTTTTACTACATATGAACACTTTTCACATTCTCCTGAGCAACGCGGCTGCTAGTCCTCCTTTCATGCAGAATGTTAAGGTCCTAGCTCATGTCCAAGGCACCAAAGCCAGCTAAAAAGTCAATAATCGATACCTATCTTCTTACTGGCTATTACATCAACTTAGAAGCTTCATCTGTGTTCTACTACGGTGCTTTTTGTTTCTACGCATACCGCAGCACGCGACACAGCTTTGCAGGCGATAAGTACAACCGTTTCAGAGAGAAGAGCGGCCAATGTGACGATCTGGCTTTAATTCAATTCGATAACAAATGACGAAAACGGACGGATTTCTCAGGTTTTTACTACATATGAACACTTTTCACATTCTCCCGTGCAACTCGGCTGCTAGTCCTCCTTTTATGCAGAATCTTAAGGTCCTAGCTAATGTCCAAGGTACCGAAGCCAGCTAAAAAGTCAATAATCGATACCTAAATCTTGAATTGGACTAGTTCTTACTGGCTATTGCATCAACTTAGTAGCTTCATCTGTGTTCTACTACGGTGATTTTAGTGTCTCCGCATTCCGCAGCACGCGACATAGCTTTGCAGACGATAAGTACAACCGTTTCAGAGAGAAGAGCGGCCAATGTGACGATCTGGCTTTCAGTCGATTCGATAACAAATGACGAAAACGGACGAATTTTTCCGGTTTTTACTACATATAAACACTTTTCACATTCTCCCGTGCAACTCGGCTGCTACTCCTCCTTTCATGCAGAATCTTAAGGTCCTAGCTCATGTACAAGGCACCAATGCCAGCTAAGAAGTCAATAATCGATACCTAAAACTTGAGTTGTACTACTTCTTACTGGCTATTACATCAACTTAGAAGCTTCATCTGTGTTCTACTATGGTGCTTTTAGTGTCTCCGCATAGCGCAGCACGTGACATAGCTTTGCAGACGATAAATACAACCGTTTCAGAGAGAAGAGCGGCCAATGTGACGATCTGGCTTTAAGTCGATTCGATAACAAATGACGAAAACGGACGGATTTCTCAGGTTTTTACTACATATTAACACTTTTCACATTCTCCCGTGCAACTCGGCTGCTATTCCTCCTTTCATGCAGAATCTTAAGGTCCTTGCTCATGTCCAAGGCACCAAAGCCAGCTAAAAGGTCAATATTCAATACCTAAATCTTGAATTGGACAACTTCTTACTGGCTATTGCATCAACTTAGTAGCTTCATCTGTGTTCTACTATGGTGATTTTAGTGTCTCCGCATACCGCAGCACGCGACATAGCTTTTAAGACGATAAGTACAAGCGCTTCAGAGAGAAGAGCGGCCAATGTGACGATCTGGCTTTAAGTCGATTCGATAACAAATGACGAAAACGGACGAATTTCTCAGGTTTTTACTACATATGAACACTTTTCACATTCTCCCGTGCAACTCGGCTGCTAGTCCTCCTTTCATGCAGAATATAAAGGTCCTAGCTCATGTCCAAGGCACCAAAGCCAGCTAATAGGTCAATATTCATTACCTAAAACTTGAATTCTACTACTTCTTACTGGCTATTACATCATCTTAGGAGCTTCATCTGTGTTCTACTATGGTGCTTTTAGTGTCTCCGAATACCGCAGTACGCGAAATAGCTTTGCAGACGATACGTACAACCGTTTCAGAGAGAAGAGCGGCCAATGTGACGATCTGGCTTTAAGTCGATTCGATAACAAATGACGAAAACGGACGAATTTTTCCGGTTTTTACTACATATGAACACTTTTCACATTCTCCTGAGCAACGCGGCTGCTAGTCCTCCTTTCATGCAGAATGTTAAGGTCCTAGCTCATGTCCAAGGCACCAAAGCCAGCTAAAAAGTCAATAATCGATACCTATCTTCTTACTGGCTATTACATCAACTTAGAAGCTTCATCTGTGTTCTACTACGGTGCTTTTTGTTTCTACGCATACCGCAGCACGCGACACAGCTTTGCAGGCGATAAGTACAACCGTTTCAGAGAGAAGAGCGGCCAATGTGACGATCTGGCTTTAATTCAATTCGATAACAAATGACGAAAACGGACGGATTTCTCAGGTTTTTACTACATATGAACACTTTTCACATTCTCCCGTGCAACTCGGCTGCTAGTCCTCCTTTTATGCAGAATCTTAAGGTCCTAGCTAATGTCCAAGGTACCGAAGCCAGCTAAAAAGTCAATAATCGATACCTAAATCTTGAATTGGACTAGTTCTTACTGGCTATTGCATCAACTTAGTAGCTTCATCTGTGTTCTACTACGGTGATTTTAGTGTCTCCGCATTCCGCAGCACGCGACATAGCTTTGCAGACGATAAGTACAACCGTTTCAGAGAGAAGAGCGGCCAATGTGACGATCTGGCTTTCAGTCGATTCGATAACAAATGACGAAAACGGACGAATTTCTCCGGTTTTTACTACATATGAACACTTTTCACATTCTCCCGTGCAACTCGGCTGCTACTCCTCCTTTCATGCAGAATCCCAAGGTCCTAGCTCATGTCCAAGGCACCAAAGCAAGCTAAAAAGGCAATAATCGATACCTAAAACTTGAATTGTACTACTTCTTACTGGCTATTACATCAACTTAGAAGCTTCATCTGTGTTCTACTATGGTGCTTTTAGTGTCTCCGCATACCGCAGCACGCGACATAGCTTTGTAGACGATAAGTACAAGCGTTTCAGATAGAAGAGCGGCCAATGTGACGATCTGGCTTTAAGTCGATTCTATAACAAATGACGAAAACGGACGGATTTCTCAGGTTTTTATTACATATGAACACTTTTCACATTCTCCCGAGCAACGCGGCTGCTAGTCCTCCTTCCATGCAGAATGTTAAGGTCCTAGCTCATGTCCAAGGCACCAAAGCCAGCTAAAAAGTCAATAATCGATACCTATCTTCTTACTGGCTATTACATCAACTTAGAAGCTTGATCTGTGTTCTACTACGGTGCTTTTAGTTTCTCCGCATACCGCAGCAGGCGACACAGCTTTGCAGACGATAAGTACAACCGTTTCAGAGAGAAGAGCGGCCAATGTGACGATCTGGCTTTAATTCAATTCGATAACAAATGACGAAAACGGACGGATTTCTCAGGTTTTTACTACATATGAACACTTTTCACATTCTCCCGTGCAACTCGGCTGCTAGTCCTCCTTTCATGCAGAATCTTAAGGTCCTAGCTCATGTCCAAGGCACCAAAGCCAGCTAAAAGGTCAATATTCAATACCTAAAACTTGAACTGTACTACATCTTACTGGCTATTACATCAACTTAGAAGCTTGATCTGTGTTCTACTACGGTGCTTTTAGTTTCTCCGCATACCGCAGTACGCGACATAGCTTTGCAGACGATAAATACAACCGTTTCAGAGAGAAGAGCGACCAATGTGACGATCTGGCTTTAAGTCGATTCGATAACAAATGACGAAAACGGACGGATTTCACAGGTTTTTACTACATATGAACACTTTTCACATTCTCCCGTGCAACTCGGCTGCTAGTCCTCCTTTTATGCAGAATCTTAAGGTCCTAGCTCATGTCCAAGGTACCGAAGCCAGCTAAAAAGTCAATAATCTATTCCTAAATCTTGAATTGGACTACTTCTTACCTGCTATTGCATCAACTTAGTAGCTTCATCTGTGTTCTACTATAGTGATTTTAGTGTCTCCGCATACCGCAGCACGCGACATAGCTTTGCAGACGATAAGTACAACCGTTTCAGAGAGAAGGGCGGCCAATGTGACGATCTGGCTTTCAGTCGATTCGATAACAAATGACGAAAACGGACGAATTTCTTCGGTTTTTACTACATATAAACACTTTTCACATTCTCCCGTGCAACTCGGCTGCTACTCCTCCTTTCATGCAGAATCTTAAGGTCCTAGCTCATGTACAAGGCACCAATGCCAGCTAAGAAGTCAATAATCGATACCTAAAACTTGAATTGTACTACTTCTTACTGGCTATTACATCAACTTAGAAGCTTCATCTGTGTTCTACTATGGTGCTTTTAGTGTCTCCGCATAGCGCAGCACGCGACATAGCTTTGCAGACGATAAATACAACCGTTTCAGAGAGAAGAGCGGCCAATGTGACGATCTGGCTTTAAGTCGATTCGATAACAAATGACGAAAACGGACGGATTTCTCAGGTTTTTACTACATATGAACACTTTTCACATTCTCCCGTGCAACTGGGCTGCTAGTCCTCCTTTTATGCAGAATCTTAAGGTCCTAGCTCATGTCCAAGGCACCAAAGCCAGCTAAAAAGTCAATAATCGATACCTAAAACTTGAATTGGACTACTTCTTACTGGCTATTACATCAACTTAGAAGCTTCATCTGTGTTCTACTATGGTGCTTTTAGTGTCTCCGCATAGCGCAGCACGCGACATACCTTTGCAGACGATAAATACAACCGTTTCAGAGAGAAGAGCGGCCAATGTGACGAACTGGCTTTAAGTCGATACGATAACAAATGACGAAAACGGACGAATTTCTCAAGTTTTTACTACATATGAACACTTTTCACATTCTCCCGTGCAACTCGGCTGCTAGTCCTCCTTTCATGCAGAATCTTAAGGTCCTTGCTCATGTCCAAGGCACCAAAGCCAGCTAAAAGGTCAATATTCAATACCTAAATCTTGAATTGGACTACTTCTTACTGGCTATTGCATCAACTTAGTAGCTTCATCTGTGTTCTACTATGGTGATTTTAGTGTCTCCGCATACCGCAGCACGCGACATAGCTTATCAGACGATAAGTACAAGCGCTTCAGAGAGAAGAGCGGCCAATGTGACGATCTGGCTTTAAGTCGATTCGATAACAAATGACTAAAACGGACGAATTTCTCAGGTTTTTACTACATATGAACACTTTTCACATTCTCCCGTGCAACTCGGCTGCTACTCCTCCTTTCATGCAGAATCCCAAGGTCCTAGCTCATGTCCAAGGCACCAAAGCAAGCTAAAAAGGCAATAATCGATACCTAAAACTTGAATTGTACTACTACTTACTGGCTATTACATCAACTTAGAAGCTTCATCTGTGTTCTACTATGGTGCTTTTAGTGTCTCCGCATACCGCAGGACGCGACATAGCTTTGTAGACGATAAGTACAACCGTTTCAGATAGAAGAGCGGCCAATGTAACGATCTGGCTTTAAGTCGATTCGATAACAAATGACGAAAATGGACGGATTTCTCAGGTTTTTATTACATATGAACACTTTTCACATTCTCCCGTGCAACTCGGTTGCTAGTCCTCCTTTTCATGCAGAATGTTAAGGTCCTAGCTCATGTCCAATGCACCAAAGCCAGCTAAAAAGTCAATAATCGATACCTAAAACTTGAACTGTACTACTTTTTACTGGCTATTACATCAACTTTGAAGCTTCATATGTGTTCTACTATGGTGCTTTTAGTGTCTCCGCGTACCGCAGCACGCGACATAGCTTTGCAGACGATAAGTACAACCGTTTCAGAGAGAAGAGCGGCCAATGTGACGATCTGGCTTTAAGTCGATTCGATAACAAATGACGAAAACGGACGGATTTCTCAGGTTTTTACTACATATGAACACTTTTCACATTCTCACGAGCAACGCGGCTGCTAGTCCTCCTTTCATGCAGAATGTTAAGGTCCTAGCTCATGTCCAAGGCACCAAAGCCAGCTAAAAAGTCATAATCGATACCTAACTTCTTACTGGCTATTACATCAACTTAGAAGCTTCATCTGTGTTCTACTACGGTGCTTTTAGTTTCTCCGCATACTGCAGCACGCGACACTGCTTTGCAGACGATAAGTACAACCGTTTCGGAGAGAAGAGCGGCCAATGTGACGATCTGGCTTTAAGTCAATTCGATAACAAATGACGAAAACGGACGGATTTCTCAGGTTTTTTCTACATATGAACACTTTTCACATTCTCCCGTGCAACTCGGCTGCTAGTCCTCCTTTCATGCAGAATCTTAAGGTCCTAGCTCGTGTCCAAGGCACCAAAGCCAGCTAAAAGGTCAATATTCAATACCTAAAACTTGAACTGTACTACTTCTTACTGGCTATTACATCAACTTAGAAGCTTGATCTGTGTTCTACTATGGTGCTTTTAGTGTCTCCGCATACCGCAGCACGCGACATAGCTTTGCAGACGATAAATACAACCGTTTCAGAGAGAAGAGCGGCCAATGTGACGATCTGGCTTTAAGTCGATTCGATAACAAATGACGAAAACGGACGGATTTCTCAGGTTTTTACTACATATGAACACTTTTCACATTCTCCCGTGCAACTCGGCTGCTAGTCCTCCTTTCATGCAGAATCTTAAGGTCCTAGCTCATGTCCAAGGCACCAAAGCCAGCTAAAAGGTCAATATTCATTACCTAAAACTTGAATTCTACTACTTCTTACTGGCTATTACATCATCTTAGGAGCTTCATCTGTGTTCTACTATGGTGCATTTAGTGTCTCCGAATACCGTAGTACGCGACATAGATTTGCAGACGATAAGTACAAGCGTTTCAGAGAGAAGAGCGGCCAATGTGACGATCTGGCTTTAAGTCGATTCGATAACAAATGACGAAAACGGACGGATTTCTCAGGTTTTTACTGCATATGAACACTTTTCACATTCTCCCGTGCAACTGGGCTGCTAGTCCTCCTTTTATGCAGAATCTTAAGGTCCTAGCTCATGTCCAAGGTACCGAAGCCAGCTAAAAAGTCAATAATCGATACCTAAATCTTGAATTGGACTACTTCTTACTGGCTATTGCATCAACTTAGTAGCTTCATCTGTGTTATACTATGGTGATTTTAGTGTCTCCGCATACCGCAGCACGCGACATAGCTTTGCAGACGATAAGTACAAGCGTTTCAGAGAGAAGAGCGGCCAATGTGACGATCTGGCTTTAAGTCGATTCGATAACAAATGACGAAAACGGACGGATTTCTCAGGTTTTACTACATATGAACACTTTTCACATTCTCCCGTGCAACTCGGCTGCTAGTCCTCCTTTCATGCAGAATCTTAAGGTCCTTGCTCATGTCCAAGGCACCAAAGCCAGCTAAACGTCAATATTCAATACCTAAATCTTGAATTGGACTACTTCTTACTGGCTATTGCATCAACTTAGTAGCTTCATCTGTGTTCTACTATGGTGATTTTAGTGTCTCCGCATACCGCAGCACGCGACATAGCTTTTCAGACGATAAGTACAAGCGTTTCAGAGAGAAGAGCGGCCAATGTGACGATCTGGCTTTAAGTCGATTCGATAACAAATGACGAAAACGGACGAATTTCTCAGGTTTTTACTACATATGAACACTTTTCACATTCTCCCGTGCAACTCGGCTGCTACTCCTCCTTTCATGCAGAATCCTAAGGTCCTAGCTCATGTCCAAGGCACCAAACCAAGCTAAAAAGGCAATAATCGATACCTAAAACTTGAATTGTACTACTTCTTACTGGCTATTACATCAACTTAGAAGCTTCATCTGTGTTCTACTATGGTGCTTTTAGTGTCTCCGCATACCGCAGCACGCGACATAGCTTTGTAGACGATAAGTACAACCGTTTCAGAGAGAAGAGCGGCCAATGTGACGATCTGGCTTTAAGTCGATTCGATAACAAATGACGAAAACGGACGGATTTCTCAGGTTTTTACTACATATGAACACTTTTCACATTCTCCCGTGCAACTCGGCTGCTAGTCCTCCTTTCATGCAGAATCTTAAGGTCCTAGCTCATGTCCAAGGCACCAAAGCCAGCTAAAAGGTCAATATTCATTACCTAAAACTTGAATTCTACTACTTCTTACTGGCTATTACATCATCTTAGGAGCTTCATCTGTGTTCTACTATGGTGCATTTAGTGTCTCCGAATACCGTAGTACGCGACATAGCTTTGCAGACGATAAGTACAAGCGTTTCAGAGAGAAGAGCGGCCAATGTGACGATCTGGCTTTAAGTCGATTCGATAACAAATGACGAAAACGGACGGATTTCTCAGGTTTTTACTGCATATGAACACTTTTCACATTCTCCCGTGCAACTGGGCTGCTAGTCCTCCTTTTATGCAGAATCTTAAGGTCCTAGCTCATGTCCAAGGTACCGAAGCCAGCTAAAAAGTCAATAATCGATACCTAAATCTTGAATTGGACTACTTCTTACTGGCTATTGCATCAACTTAGTAGCTTCATCTGTGTTATACTATGGTGATTTTAGTGTCTCCGCATACCGCAGCACGCGACATAGCTTTGCAGACGATAAGTACAAGCGTTTCAGAGAGAAGAGCGGCCAATGTGACGATCTGGCTTTAAGTCGATTCGATAACAAATGACGAAAACGGACGGATTTCTCAGGTTTTACTACATATGAACACTTTTCACATTCTCCCGTGCAACTCGGCTGCTAGTCCTCCTTTCATGCAGAATGTTAAGGTCCTAGCTCATGTCCAAGGCACCAAAGCCAGCTAAAAAGTCAATAATCGATACCTAAAACTTGAAATGTACTACTTCTTACTGGCTATTACATCAACTTAGAAGCTTTTCAGAGAGAAGAGCGGCCAATGTGACGATCTGGCTTTAAGTCGATTCGATAACAAATGACGAAAACGGACCAATTTCTAAGGTTTTTACTACATATGAACACTTTTCACAGTCTTCCGTGCAACTCGGCTGCTATTCCTCCTTTCATGCAGAATGTCAAGGTCCTAGCTCATATCCGAGGCACCAAAGCCAGCTAAAAGTTCAATATTCAATACCTAAAACTTGAATTGTACTACTTCTTACTGGCTATTACATACACTTAGAAGCTTCATCTGTGTTTTACTATGGTGCTTTTAGTGTCTCCGCATACCGCAGCACGCGACATAGCTTTCAGACGATAAGTACAACCGTTTCAGAGAGAAGAGCGGCCAATGTGACGATCTGGCTTTAAGTCGATTCAATAACAAATGACGAAAACGGACGGATGTCTCAGTTTTTACTACATGTGAACACTTTTCACATTCTCCCGTGCAACTGGGCTGCTACTCCTCCTTTTATGCGGAATCTTAAGGTCCTAGCTCATGTCCAAGGCACCAAAGCCAGCTAAAAAATCAATAATCGATACATAAAACTTGAATTGTACTACTTCTTACCGGCTATTACATCAACTTAGAAGCTTCATCTGTGTTCTACTACGGTGCTTTTAGTGTCTCAGCATACCGCAGCACGCTACATAGCTTTGCAGACGATAAGTACAACCGTTTCAGAGAGAAGAGCGGCCAGTGTGACGATCTGGCTTTAAGTCGATTCAATAACTAATGACGAAAACGGACGGATGTCTCAGTTTTTACTATATGTGAACACTTTTCACATTCTCCCGTGCAACTCGGCTGCTAGTCCTCCTTTCATGCAGAATCTTAAGGTCCTAGCTCATGTCCAAGGCACCAAAGCCAGCTAAAAAGTCAATAATCGATACCTAAAACTTGATTTGTACTACTTCTTACTGGCTATTACATCAACTTAGAAGCTTCTTCTGTGTTCTACTATGGTGCTTTTAGTGTCTCCACATAGCGCAGCACGCGACATAGCTTTGCAGACGATAAATACAACCGTTTCAGAGAGAAGAGCGGCCAATGTGACGATCTGGCTTTAAGTCGATTCGATAACAAATGACGAAAACGGACGGATTTCTCAGGTTTTTACTACATATGAACACTTTTCACATTCTCCCGTGCAACTCGGCTGCTAGTCCTCCTTTCATGCAGAATCTTAAGGTCCTAGCTCATGTCCAAGGCACCAAAGCCAGCTAAACGTCAATATTCAATACCTAAATCTTGAATTGGACTACTTCTTACTGGCTATTGCATCAACTTAGTAGCTTCATCTGTGTTCTACTATGGTGATTTTAGTGTCTCCGCATACCGCAGCACGCGACATAGCTTTTCAGACGATAAGTACAAGCGTTTCAGAGAGAAGAGCGGCCAATGTGACGATCTGGCTTTAAGTCGATTCGATAACAAATGAGAAAACGGACGAATTTCTCAGGTTTTTACTACATATGAACACTTTTCACATTCTCCCGTGCAACTCGGCTGCTACTCCTCCTTTCATGCAGAATCCTAAGGTCCTAGCTCATGTCCAAGGCACCAAACCAAGCTAAAAAGGCAATAATCGATACCTAAAACTTGAATTGTACTACTTCTTACTGGCTATTACATCAACTTAGTAGCTTCATCTGTGATCTACTATGGTGCTTTTAGTGTCTCCGCATACCGCAGCACGCGACATAGCTTTGTAGACGATAAGTACAACCGTTTCAGAGAGAAGAGCGGCCAATGTGACGATCTGGCTTTAAGTCGATTCGATAACAAATGACGAAAACGGACGGATTTCTCAGGTTTTTATTACATATGAACACTTTTCACATTCTCCCGTGCAACTCGGCTGCTAGTCCTCCTTTCATGCAGAATGTTAAGGTCCTAGCTCATGTCCAAGGCACCAAAGCCAGCTAAAAAGTCAATAATCGATACCTAAAACTTGAAATGTACTACTTCTTACTGCCTATTACATCAACTTAGAAGCTTTTCAGAGAGAAGAGCGGCCAATGTGACGATCCGGCTTTAAGTCGATTCGATAACAAATGACGAAAACGGACCAATTTCTAAGGTTTTTACTACATATGAACACTTTTCACAGTCTCCCGTGCAACTCGGCAGCTATTCCTCCTTTCATGCAGAATGTCAAGGTCCTAGCTCATATCCGAGGCACCAAAGCCAGCTAAAAGTTCAATATTCAATACCTAAAACTTGAATTGTACTACTTCTTACTGGCTATTACATACACTTAGAAGCTTCATCTGTGTTTTACTATGGTGCTTTTAGTGTCTCCGCATACCGCAGCACGCGACATAGCTTTCAGACGTTAAGTACAACCGTTTCAGAGAGAAGAGCGGCCAATGTGACGATCTGGCTTTAAGTCGATTCAATAACAAATGACGAAAACGGACGGATGTCTCAGTTTTTACTACATGTGAACACTTTTCACATTCTCCCGTGCAACTGGGCTGCTACTCCTCCTTTTATGCGGAATCTTAAGGTCCTAGCTCATGTCCAAGGCACCAAAGCCAGCTAAAAAATCAATAATCGATACATAAAACTTGAATTGTACTACTTCTTACCGGCTATTACATCAACTTAGAAGCTTCATCTGTGTTCTACTACGGTGCTTTTAGTGTCTCAGCATACCGCAGCACGCTACATAGCTTTGCAGACGATAAGTACAACCGTTTCAGAGAGAAGAGCGGCCAGTGTGACGATCTGGCTTTAAGTCGATTCAATAACAAATGACGAAAACGGACCGATGTCTCAGTTTTTACTATATGTGAACACTTTTCACATTCTCCCGTGCAACTCGGCTGCTAGTCCTCCTTTCATGCAGAATCTTAAGGTCCTAGCTCATGTCCAAGGCACCAAAGCCAGCTAAAAAGTCAATAATCGATTCCTAAAACTTGAATTGTACTACTTCTTACTGGCTATTACATCAACTTAGATGCTTCATCTGTGATCTACTATGGTGATTTTAGTGTCTCCGCATACCGCAGCACGCGACATAGCTTTGCAGACGATAAGTACAACCGTTTCAGAGAGAAGAGCGGCCAATGGGACGATCTGGCTTTAAGTCGATTCGATAACAAATGACGAAAACGGACGGATTTCTCAGGTTTTTACTACATATGAACACTTTCCACATTCTCCCGTGCAACTCGGCTGCTAGTCCTCCTTTCATGCAGAATGTCAAGGTCCTAGCTCATGTCCAAGGCACCAAAGCCAGTTAAATCGTCAATAATCGATACCTAAAACTTGAATTGTACTACTTCTTACCGGCTATTACATCAACTTAGAAGCTTCATCTGTGTTCTACTACGGTGCTTTTAGTGTCTCAGCATACCGCAGCACGCTACATAGCTTTGCAGACGATAAGTACAACCGTTTCAGAGAGAAGAGCGGCCAGTGTGACGATCTGGCTTTAAGTCGATTCGATAACAAATGACGAAAACGGACGGATTTCTCAGGTTTTTACTACATATGAACACTTTTCACATTCTCCCGTGCAACTCGGCTGCTAGTCCTCCTTTCATGCAGAATCTTAAGGTCCTAGCTCATGTCCAAGGCACCAAAGCAGGCTAAATAGTCAATAATCGATTCCTAAAACTTGAATTGTACTACTTCTTACTGGCTATTACATCAACTTAGATGCTTCATCTGTGTTCTACTATGGTGCTTTTAGTGTACCAACATACCGCAGCACGCGACATAGCTTTCCAGACGATAAGTACAACCGTTTCAGAGAGAAGAGCGGCCAATGTGACGATCTGGCTTTAAGTCGATTCGATAACAAATGACGAAAACGGACGGATTTCTAAGGTTTATACTACATATGAACACTTTTCACAGTCTCCCGTGCAACTCGGCTGCTATTCCTCCTTTCATGCATAATGTCAAGGTCCTAACTCATATTCAAGGCACCAAAGCCAGCTAAAAGGTCAATATTCAATACCTAAAACTTGAATTGTACTACTTCTTACTGGCTATTACATACACTTAGAAGCTTCATCTGTGTTTTACTATGGTGCTTTTAGTGTCTCCGCATACCGCAGCACGCGACATAGCTTTGCAGACGATAAGTACAACCGTTTCAGAGAGAAGAGCGGCCAATGTGACGATATGGCTTTAAGTCGATTCAATAACAAATGACGAAAACGGACGGATGTCTCAGTTTTTACTACATGTGAACACTTTTCACATTCTCCCGTGCAACTGGGCTGATACTCCTCCTTTTATGCGGAATCTTAAGGTCCTAGCTCATGTCCAAGGCACCAAAGCCAGCTAAAAAATCAATAATCGATACATAAAACTTGAATTGTACTACTTCTTACCGGCTATTACATCAACTTAGAAGCTTCATCTGTGTTCTACTACGGTGCTTTTAGTGTCTCAGCATACCGCAGCACGCTACATAGCTTTGCAGACGATAAGTACAACCGTTTCAGAGAGAAGAGCGGCCAGTGTGACGATCTGGTTTTAAGTCGATTCAATAACAAATGACGAAAACGGACGGATGTCTCAGTTTTTACTATATGTGAACACTTTTCACATTCTCCCGTGCAACTCGGCTGCTAGTCCTCCTTTCATGCAGAATCTTAAGGTCCTAGCTCATGTCCAAGGCACCAAAGCCAGCTAAAAAGTCAATAATCGATTCCTAAAACTTGAATTGTACTACTTCTTACTGGCTATTACATCAACTTAGATGCTTCATCTGTGATCTACTATGGTGATTTTAGTGTCTCCGCATACCGCAGCACGCGACATAGCTTTGCAGACGATAAGTACAACCGTTTCAGAGAGAAGAGCGGCCAATGTGACGATCTGGCTTTAAGTCGATTCGATAACAAATGACGAAAACGGACGGATTTCTCAGGTTTTTACTACATATGAACACTTTTCTCATTCTCCCGTGCAACTCGGCTGCTACTCCTCCTTTCATGCAGAATCCTAAGGTCCTAGCTCATGTCCAAGGCACCAAACCAAGCTAAAAAGGCAATAATCGATACCTAAAACTTGTATTGTACTACTTCTTACTGGCTATTACATCAACTTAGAAGCTTCATCTGTGTTCTACTATGGTGCTTTTAGTGTCTCCGCATACCGCAGCACGCGACATAGCTTTGTAGACGATAAGTACAACCGTTTCAGAGAGAAGAGCGGCCAATGTGACGATCTGGCTTTAAGTCGATTCGATAACAAATGACGAAAACGGACGGATTTCTCAGGTTTTTATTACATATGAACACTTTTCACATTCTCCCGTGCAACTCGGCTGCTAGTCCTCCTTTCATGCAGAATGTTAAGGTCCTAGCTCATGTCCAAGGCTCCAAAGCCAGCTAAAAAGTCAATAATCGATACCTAAAACTTGAATTGTACTACTTCTTACTGGCTATTACATCAACTTAGAAGCTTCATCTGTGTTCTACTATGGTGCTTTTAGTGTCTCCACATACCGCAGCACGCGACATAGCTTTCCAGACGATAAGTACAACCGTTTCAGAGAGAAGAGCGGCCAATGTGACGATCTGGCTTTAAGTCGATTCGATAACAAATGACGAAAACGGACGGATTTCTAAGGTTTTTACTACATATGAACACTTTTCACAGTCTCCCGTGCAACTCGGCTGCTATTCCTCCTTTCATGCAGAATGTCAAGGTCCTAGCTCATATCCAAGGCACCAAAGCCAGCTAAAAGGTCAATATTCAATACCTAAAACTTGAATTGTACTACTTCTTACTGGCTATTACATACACTTAGAAGCTTCATCTGTGTTTTACTATGGTGCTTTTAGTATCTCCGCATACCGCAGCACGCGACATAGCTTTGCAGACGATAAGTACAACCGTTTCAGACAGAAGAGCGACCAATGTGACGATCTGGCTTTAAGTCGATTCAATAACAAATGACGAAAACGGACATATGTCTCAGTTTTTACTACATGTGAACACTTTTCACATTCTCCCGTGCAACTGGGCTGCTACTCCTCCTTTTATGCGGAATCTTAAGGTCCTAGCTCATATCCAAGGCACCAAAGCCAGCTAAAAAGTCAATAATCGATACCTAAAACTTGGATTGTACTACTTCTTACCGGCTATTACATCAACTTAGAAGCTTCATCTGTGTTCTACTACGGTGCTTTTAGTGTCTCAGCATACCGCAGCACGCTACATAGCTTTGCAGACGATAAGTACAACCGTTTCAGAGAGAAGAGCGGCCAGTGTGACGATCTGGCTTTAAGTCGATTCGATAACAAATGACGAAAACGGACGGATTACTCAGGTTTTTACTACATATGAACACTTTTCACATTCTCCCGTGCAACTCGGCTGCTAGTCCTCCTTTCATGCAGAATCTTAAGGTCCTAGCTCATGTCCAAGGCACCAAAGCAGGCTAAATAGTCAATAATCGATTCCTAAAACTTGAATTGGACTACTTCTTACTGGCTATTACATCAACTTAGATGCTTCATCTGTGTTCTACTATGGTGATTTTAGTGTCTCCGCATACCGCAGCACGTGACATAGCTTTTCAGACGATAAGTACAAGCGTTTCAGAGAGAAGAGCGGCCAATGTGACGATCTGGCTTTAAGTCGATTCGATAACAAATGACGAAAACGGACGAATTTCTCAGGTTTTTACTACATATGAACACTTTTCACATTCTCCCGTGCAACTCGGCTGCTACTCCTCCTTTCATGCAGAATCCTAAGATCCTAGCTCATGTCCAAGGCACCAAACCAAGCTAAAAAGGCAATAATCGATACCTAAAACTTGAATTGTACTCCTTCTTACTGGCTATTACATCAACTTAGAAGCTTCATCTGTGTTCTACTATGGTGCTTTTAGTGTCTCCGCATACCGCAGCACGCGACTTAGCTTTGTAGACGATAAGTACAACCGTTTCAGAGAGAAGAGCGGCCAATGTGACGATCTGGCTCTAAGTCGATTCGATAACAAATGTAGAAAACGGACGGATTTCTCAGGTTTTTATTACATATGAACACTTTTCACATTCTCCCGTGCAACTCGGCTGCTAGTCCTCCTTTTATGCAGAACGTTAAGGTCCTAGCTCATGTCCAAGGCACCAAAGCCAGCTAAAAAGTCAATAATCGATACCTAAAACTTGAATTGTACTACTTCTTACTGGCTATTACATCAACTTAGAAGCTTCATCTGTGTTCTACTATGGTGCTTTTAGTGTACCAACATACCGCAGCACGCGACATAGCTTTCCAGACGATAAGTACAACCGTTTCAGAGAGAAGAGCGGCCAATGTGACGATCTGGCTTTAAGTCGATTCGATAACAAATGACGAAAACGGACGGATTTCTAAGGTTTATAATACATATGAACACTTTTCACAGTCTCCCGTGCAACTCGGCTGCTATTCCTCCTTTCATGCATAATGTCAAGGTCCTAGCTCATATCCAAGGCACCAAAGCCAGCTAAAAGGTCAATATTCAATACCTAAAACTTGAATTGTACTACTTCTTACTGGCTATTACATACACTTAGAAGCTTCATCTGTGTTTTACTATGGTGCTTTTAGTGTCTCCGCATACCGCAGCACGCGACATAGCTTTGCAGACGATAAGTACAACCGTTTCAGAGAGAAGAGCGGCCAATGTGACGATCTGGCTTTAAGTCGATTCAATAACAAATGACGAAAACGGACGGATGTCTCAGTTTTTACTACATGTGAACACTTTTCACATTCTCTCGAGCAACTGGGCTGCTACTCCTCCTTTTATGCGGAATCTTAAGGTCCTAGCTCATGTCCAAGGCACCAAGGCCAGCTAAAAAGTCAATAATCGATACCTAAAACTTGAATTGTACTACTTCTTACCGGCTATTACATCAACTTAGAAGCTTCATCTGTGTTCTACTACGGTGCTTTTAGTGTCTCAGCATACCGCAGCACGCTACATAGCTTTGCAGACGATAAGTACAACCGTTTCAGAGAGAAGAGCGGCCAGTGTGACGATCTGGCTTTAAGTCGATTCGATAACAAATGACGAAAACGGACGGATTTCTCAGGTTTTTACTACATATGAACACTTTTCACATTCTCCCGTGCAACTCGGCTGCTAGTCCTCCTTTCATGCAGAATCTTAAGGTCCTAGCTCATGTCCAAGGCACCAAAGCCAGCTAAAAAGTCAATAATCGATTCCTAAAACTTGAATTGTACTACTTCTTACTGGCTATTACATCAACTTAGATGCTTCATCTGTGTTCTACTATGGTGATTTTAGTGGCTCCGCATACCGCAGCACGCGACATAGCTTTGCAGACGATAAGTACAACCGTTTCAGAGAGAAGAGCGGCCAATGTGACGATCTGGCTTTAAGTCGATTCGATAACAAATGACGAAAACGGACCGATTTCTCAGGTTTTTACTACATATGAACACTTTCCACATTCTCCCGTGCAACTCGGCTGCTAGTCCTCCTTTCATGCAGAATGTCAAGGTCCTAGCTCATGTCCAAGGCACCAAAGCCAGTTAAAACGTCAATAATCGATACCTAAAACTTGAATTGTACTACTTCTTACTGGCTATTACATCAACTTAGAAGCTTCGTTTGTGTTCTACTATGGTGCTTTTAGTGTCTCCGCATACCGCAGCACGCGACATAGCTTAGCAGACGATAAGTACAACCGTTTCAGAGAGAAGAGCGGCCAATGTGACGATCTGGCTTTAAGTCGATTCGATAACAAATGACGAAAACGGACGGATTTCTCAGGTTTTTACTACATATGAACGCTTTTCACATTCTCCCGTGCAACTGGGCTGCTAGTCCTCCTTTTATGCAGAATCTTAAAGTCCTAGCTCATGTCCAAGGTACCAAAGCCAGCTAAAAAGTCAATAATCGATACCTAAATCTTGAATTGGACTACTTCTTACTGGCTATTACATCAACTTAGAAGCTTCATCTGTGTTCTACTATGGTGCTTTTCCTGTTTCCGCCTACGGCAACACGCGACATAGCTTTGCAGACGATAAGTACAACCGTTTCAGAGAGAAGAGCGGCCAATGTGACGATCTAGCTTTAAGTCGATTCGATAACAAATGACGAAAACGGACGGATTTCTCAGGTTTTTACTACATATGAACACTTTTCACATTCTCCCGTGCAACTCGGCTGCTAGTCCTCTTTTCATGCAGGATCTTAAGGTCCTAGCTCATGTCCAAGGCACCAAAGCCAGCTAAAAAGTCAATAATCTATACCTAAAACTTGAATTGGACTACTTCTTACTGGCTATTACATCAACTTAGAAGCTTCATCTGTGTTCTACTACGTTGCTTTTAGTTTCTCCGCATATCGCAGCACGCGACATAGTTTTGCAGTCGATAAGCACAACCGTTTCAGAGAGAAGAGCGGCCAATGTGACGATGTGGCTTTAAGTCGATTCGATAACAAATGATGAAAACGGACGGATTTCTCAGGTTTTTACTACATATGAACACTTTTCACATTCTCCCGTGCAACTCGGCTGATAGTCCTCCTTTCATGCAGAATCTTAAGGTCCTTCCTCATGTCCAAGGCACGAAAGCCAGCTAATAAGTCAATAATCGATACCTAAAACTTGAATTGTACTACTTCTTACTGGCTATTACATCAACTTAGAAGCTTCATCTGTGTTCTACTATGGTGCTTTTAGTGTCTCAGCATACCGCAGCACGCGACATAGCTTTGCAGACGATAAGTACAACCGTTTCAGAGAGAAGAGCGGCCAATGTGACGATCTGGCTTTAAGTCGATTCGATAACAAATGACGAAAACGGACGGATTTCTCAGGTTTTTACTACATATGAACACTTTTTACATTCTCTCGTGCAACTCGGCTGCTAGTCCTCCTTTCATGCAGAATCTTAAGGTCCTAGCTCATGTCCAAGGTACCGAAGCCAGCTAAAAAGTCAATAATCGATACTTAAAACTTGAATTGTTCTACTTCTTACTGGCTATTGCATCAACTTAGAAGCTTCATCTGTGTTCTACTATGGTGATTTTAGTGTCTCCGCATACCGCAGCACGCGACATAGCTTTGAAGACGATACGTACAACCGTTTCAGAGAGAAGAGCGGCCAATGTGACGATCTGGCTTTAAGTCGATTCGATAACAAATGACGAAAACGGACGGATTTCTCAGGTTTTTACTACATATGAACACTTTTCACATTCTCCCGTGCAACTCGGCTGCTAGTCCTCCTTTCATGAAGAATCCTAAGGTCCTAGCTCATGTCCAAGGCACCAAAGCCAGCTAAAAAGTCAATAACCGATACCTAAAACTTGAAATGTACTACTTCTTACTGGCTATTACGTCATCTTAGGAGCTTCATCTGTGTTCTACTATGGTACTTTTAGTGTCTCCGAATACAGCAGTACGCGACATAGCTTTGCAGACGATAAGTACAACCGTTTCAGAGAGAAGAGCGGCCAATGTGACGAACTGGCTTTAAGTCGATTCGATAACAAATGACGAAAACGGACGGGTTTCTTAGGTTTTTACTACATATGAACACTTTTCACAATCTCACATGCAACTCGGCTGCTAGTCCTCCTTTCATGCAGAATCTTAAGGTCCTAGCTCATGTCCAAGGCACCAAAGCCAGCTAAAAGGTCAATATTCAATACCTAAAACTTGAATTGTACTACTTCTTACTGGCTATTACATCAACTTAGAAGCTTCATCTGTGTTCTACTATGGTGCTTTTAGTGTCTCAGCATACCGCAGCACGCGACATAGCTTTGCAGACGATAAGTACAACCGTTTCAGAGAGAAGAGCGGCCAGTGTGACGACGTGGCTTTAAGTCGATTCGATAACAAATGACGAAAACGGACGGATTTCTCAGGTTTTTACTACATATGAACACTTTTCACATTCTCCCGTGCAACTCGGCTGCTAGTCCTCCTTTCATGCAGAATCTTAAGGTCCTAGCTCATGTCCAAGGCACCAAAGCCAGCTAAAAAGTCAATAATCGATTCCTAAAACTTGAATTGTACTACTTCTTACTGGCTATTACATCAACTTAGATGCTTCATCTGTGTTCTACTATGGTGATTTTAGTATCTCCGCATACCGCAGCACCCGACATAGCTTTGCAGACGATAAGTACAACCGTTTCAGAGAGAAGAGCGGCCAATGTGACGATCTGGCTTTAAGTCGATTCGATAACAAATGACGAAAACGGACGGATTTCTCAGGTTTTTACTACATATGAACGCTTTTCACATTCTCCCGTGCAACTGGGCTGCTACTCCTCCTTTTATGCAGAATCTTGAAGTCCTAGCTCATGTCCAAGGCACCAAAGCCAGCAAAAAAGTCAATAATCGATACCTAAATCTTGAATTGGACTACTTCTTACTGGCTATTACATCAACTTAGAAGCTTCATCTGTGTTCTACTATGGTGCTTTTCCTGTTTCCGCCTACGGCAACACGCGACATAGCTTTGCAGACGATAAGTACAACCGCGTCAGAGAGAAGAGCGGTCAATGTGACGATCTGGCTTTAAGTCGATTAGATAACAAATGACGAAAACGGACGGATTTCTCAGGTTTTTACTACATATGAACACTTTTCACATTCTCCCGTGCAACTCGGCTGCTAGTCCTCCTTTCATGCAGAATCTTAAGGTCCTTGCTCATGTCCAAGGCACCAAAGCCAGCTAAAAAGTCAATAATCGATACCTAAAACTTGAATTCTACTACTTCTTACTGGCTATTACATCAACTTAGAAGCTTCATCTGTGTTCTACTATGAAGCTTTACGTGTCGCCACATACCGCAGCACGCGACATAGCTTTGCAGACGATAAGTACAACCGTTTCAGAGAGAAGAGTAGCCAATATGACGATTTGGCTTTAAGTCGATTCGATAACAAATGACGAAAACGGACGGATTTCTCAGGTTTTTACTACATATGAAAACTTTTCACAGTCTCCCATGCAACTCGGCTGCTAGTCCTTTTTTCATGCAGAATGTCAAGGTCCTAGCTCATGTCCAAGGCACCAAAGCCAGCTAAAAAGTCAATAATCGATACCTAAAACTTGAATTGTACTACTTCTTACTGGCTATTACATCAACTTAGAAGCTTCATCTGTGTTCTACTATGGTGCTTTTAGTGTCTCAGCATACCGCAGCACGCGACATAGCTTTGCAGACGATAAGTACAACCGTTTCAGAGAGAAGAGCGGCCAATGTGACGATCTGGCTTTAAGTCGATTCGATAACAAATGACGAAAACGGACGGATTTCTCAGGTTTTTCTACATATGAACACTTTTTACATTCTCTCGTGCAACTCGGCTGCTAGTCCTCCTTTCATGCAGAATCTTAAGGTCCTAGCTCATGTCCAAGGTACCGAAGCCAGCTAAAAAGTCAATAATCGATACCTAAAACTTGAATTGTTCTACTTCTTACTGGCTATTGCATCAACTTAGAAGCTTCATCTGTGTTCTACTATGGTGATTTTAGTGTCTCCGCATACCGCAGCACGCGACATAGCTTTGCAGACGATAAGTACAACCGTTTCAGAGAGAAGAGCGGCCACTGTGACGATCTGGCTTTAAGTCGATTCGATAACAAATGACGAAAACGGACGGATTTCTCAGGTTTTTACTACATATGAACACTTTTCACATTCTCCCGTGCAACTCGGCTGCTAGTCCTCCTTTCATGCAGAATCTTAAAGTCCTAGCTCATGTCCAAGGCAAAAGCCAGCTAAAAAGTCAATAATCGATTCCAAAAACTTGAATTGTACAACTTCTTACTGGCTATTACATCAACTTAGATCCTTCATCTGTGTTCTGCTATGGTGATTTTAGCGTCTACACATACCGCTGCACGCGACATAGCTTTGCAGACGATATGTACAACCGTTTCAGAGAGAAAAGTGGCCAATGTGACCATCTGGCTTTAAGTCGATTCGATAACAAATGACGAAAACGGACGGATTTCTTAGGTTTTTACTACATATGAACACTTTTCACATTCTCACGTGCAACTCGGCTGCTAGTCCTCCTTTTATGCAGAATCTTAAAGTCCTAGCTCATGTCCAAGGCAAAAGCCAGCTAAAAAGTCAATAATCGATACCTAAAACTTGAATTGGACTACTTCTTACTGGCTATTGCATCAACTTACAAGCTTCATCTGTGTTCTACTATAGTGATTTTAGTGTCTCTGCATACCGCAGCCCGCGACATAGCTTTGCAGACGATAAGTACAACCGTTTCAGAGAGAAGAGCGGCCAATGTGACGATCTGGCTTTAAGTCGATTCGATAACAAATGACGAAAACGGACGAATTTCTCAGGTTTTTACTACATATGAACACTTTTCACATTCTCCCGTGCAACTCGGCTGCTAGTCCTCCTTTCATGCAGAATGTCAAGGTCCTAGCTCATGTCCAAGGCACCAAAGCCAGTTAAAAAGTCAATAATCGACATCTAAAACTTGAATTGTACTACTTCTTACTGGCTATTACATCATCTTAGAAGCTTCGTCTGTGTTTTACTATGGTGCTTTTAGTGTCTCCGCATACCGCAGCACGCGACAAATCTTTGCAGACGATAAGTACAACCTTTTCAGAGAGAAGAGCGGCCAATGTGACGATCTGGCTTTAAGTCGATTCGATAACAAATGACGAAAACGGACGGATTTCTTAGGTTTTTACTACATATGAACACTTTTCACATTCTCCCGTGCAACTGGGCTGCTAGTCCTCCTTTTATGCAGAATCTTAAAGTCCTGGCTCATGTCCAAGGCACGAAAGGCAGCTAAAAAGTCAATAATCGATACCTAAATCTTGAATTGGACTACTTATTACTGGCTGTTACATCAACTTAGAAGCTTCATATGTGTTCTACTATGGTGCTTTTCCTGTTTCCGCCTACGGCAACACGCGACATAGCTTTGCAGACGATAAGCACAACCGTTTCAGAGAGAAGAGCGGCTAATGTGACGACTGGCTTTATGTCGATTCGATAACAAATGACGAAAAAGGACGGATTTCTAAGGTTTTTACTACATATGAACACTTTCCACATTCTTCCGTGCAACTCGGCTGCTAGTCCTCCATTCATGCAGAATCTTAAGGTCCTAGCTCATGTCCAAGGCACCAAAGCCAGCTAAAAGGTCCATATTCAGTACCTAAGACTTGAATTGTACTACTTCTTACTGGCTATTACATCAACTTAGAACCTTAATCTGTGTTCTACTATGGTGCTTTTAGTGTCTCAGCATACCGCAGCACGCGACATAGCTTTGCAGACGATAAGTACAACCGTTTCAGAGAGAAGAGCGGCCAATGTGACGATCTGGCTTTATGTCGATTCGATAACAAATGACGAAAACGGACGGATTTCTAAGGTTTGTACTACATATGAACACTTTTCACATTCTCCCGTGCAAATCGGCTGCTAGTCCTCCTTTCATGCAGAATCTTAAGGTCCTAGCTCATGTCAAAGGCACCAAAGCCAGTTAAAAGTCAATATAATCGATACCTAACACTTGAATTGTTCTACTTCTTACTGGCTATTGCATCAACTTAGAAGCTTCATCTGTGTTCTACTATGGTGATTTTAGTGTCTCCGCATACCGCAGCACGCGACATAGCTTTGCAGACGATAAGTACAACCGTTTCAGAGAGAAGAGTGGCCAATATGACGATCTGGCTTTAAGTCGATTCGATAACAAATGACGAAAACGGACGAAATTCTCAGGTTTTTACTACATATGAACACTTTTCACATTCTCCCGTGCAACTCGGCTGCTAGTACTCCTTTCATGCAGAATGTCAAGGTCCTAGCTCATGTCCAAGGCACCAAAGCCAGTTAAAAAGTTAATAATCGATATCTAAAACTTGAATTGTACTACTTCTTACTGGCTATTACATCAACTTAGAAGCTTCGTCTGTGTTCTACTATGGTGCTTTTAGTGTCTCCGCATACCGCAGCACGCGACAAATCTTTGCAGACGATAAGTACAACCTTTTCAGAGAGAAGAGCGGCCAATGTGACGATCTGGCTTTAAGTCGATTCGATAACAAATGACGAAAACGGACGGATTTCTCAGGTTTTTACTACATATGAACACTTTTCACATTCTCCCGTACAACTGGGCTGCTAGTCCTCCTTTTATGCAGAATCTTAAAGCCCTGGCTCATGTCCAAGGCACGAAAGCCAGCTAAAAAGTAAATAATCGATACCTAAATCTTGAATTGGACTAATTATTACTGGCTATTACATCAACTTAGAAGCTTCATCTGTGTTCTACTATGGTGCTTTTCCTGTTTCCGCCTACGGCAACACGCGACATAGCTTTGCAGACGATAAGCACAACCGTTTCAGAGAGAAGAGCGGCTAATGTGACGATCTGGCTTTATGCCGATTCGATAACAAATGACGAAGACGGACGGATTTCTCAGGTTTTTACTACATGTGAACACTTTTCACATTCTCCCGTGCAACTGGGCTGCTAGTCCTCCTTTTATGCAGAATCTTAAAGTCCTAGCTCATGTCCAAGCAAAAGCCAGCTAAAAAGTCAATAATCGATTCCAAAAACTTGAATTGTACAACTTCTTACTGGCTATTACATCAACTTAGATGCTTCATCTGTGTTCTGCTATGGTGATTTTAGCGTCTCCACATACCGCTGCACGCGACATAGCTTTGCAGACGATATGTACAACCGTTTCAGAGAGAAGAGTGGCCAATGTGACCATCTGGCTTTAAGTCGATTCGATAACAAATGACGAAAACGGACGGATTTTTTAGGTTTTTACTACATATGAACACTTTTCACATTCTCACGTGCAACTCGGCTGCTAGTCCTCCTTTTATGCAGAATCTTAAAGTCCTAGCTCATGGCCAAGGCAAAAGCCAGCTAAAAAGTCAATAATCGATACCTAAAACTTGAATTGTTCTACTTCTTACTGGCTATTACATCATCTTAGAAGCTTCGTCTGTGTTTTACTATGGTGCTTTTAGTGTCTCCGCATACCGCAGCACGCGACAAATCGTTGCAGACGATAAGTACAACCTTTTCAGAGAGAAGAGCGGCCAATGTGACGATCTGGCTTTAAGTCGATTCGATAACAAATGACGAAAACGGTCGGATTTCTCAGGTTTTTACTACATGTGAACACTTTTCACATTCTCCCGTGCAACTGGGCTGCTAGTTCTCCTTTTATGCAGAATCTTAAAGTCCTGGCTCATGTCAAGGCACGAAAGGCAGCTAAAAAGTCAATAATCGATACCTAAATCTTGAATTGGACTACTTATTACTGGCTATTACATCAACTTAGAAGCTTCATCTGTGTTCTACTATGGTGCTTTTCCTGTTTCCGCCTACGGCAACACGCGACATAGCTTTGCAGACGATAAGCACAACCGTTTCAGAGAGAAGAGCGGCTAATGTGACGACTTGCTTTATGTCGATTCGATAACAAATGACGAAAAAGGACGGATTTCTCAGGTTTTTACTACATATGAACACTTTCCACATTCTTCCGTGCAACTCGGCTGCTAGTCCTCCTTTCATGCAGAATCTTAAGGTCCTAGCTCATGTCAAAGGCACCAAAGCCAGCTAAAAAGTCAATAATCGATACCTAAAACTTGAATTGTTCTACTTCTTACTGGCTATTGCATCAACTTAGAAGCTTCATCTGTGTTCTACTATGGTGATTTTAGTGTCTCCGCATACCGCAGCACGCGACATAGCTTTGCAGACGATAAGTACAACCGTTTCAGAGAGAAGAGCGGCCAATGTGACGATCTGGCTTTAAGTCGATTCGATAACAAATGACGAAAACGGACGGATTTCTTAGGTTTTTACTACATATGAACACTTTTCACATTCTCACGTGCAACTCGGCTGCTAGTCCTCCTTTCATGCAGAATCTTAAGGTCCTAGCTCATGTCCAAGGCACCAAGGCCAGCTAAAAGGTCAATATTCTATACCTAAAACTTGAATTGTACTACTTCTTACTGGCTATTACATCAACTTAGAAGCTTGATCTGTGTTCTACTACGGTGCTATTAGTGTCTCAGCATATCGCAGTACGCGACATAGCTTTGCAGACGATAAGTACAACCGTTTCAGAGAGAAGAGCGCCCAATGTGACGATCTGACTTTAAGTCGATTCAATAACAAATGACGAATACGGACGGATGTCTCAGGTTTTTACTACATGTGAACACTTTTCACATTCTCCCGTGCAACTGGGCTGCTAGTCCTCCTTTTATGCAGAATCTTAAAGTCCTAGCTCATGTCCAAGGCAAAAGCCAGCTAAAACGTCAATAATCGATACCTAACACTTGAATTGTTCTACTTCTTACTGGCTATTGCATCAACTTAGAAGCTTCATCTGTGTTCTACTATGGTGATTTTAGTGTCTCTGCATACCGCAGCACGCGAAATAGCTTTGCAGACGATAAGTACTACCGTTTCAGAGAGAAGAGCGGCCAATATGACGATCTGGCTTATGTCGATTCGATAACAAATGACGAAAACGGACGAAATTCTCAGGTTTTTACTACATATGAACACTTTTCACATTCTCCCGTGCAACTCGGCTGCTAGTCCTCCTTTCATGCAGAATGTCAAGGTCCTAGCTCATGTCCAAGGCACCAAAGCCAGTTAAAAAGTCAATAATCGATATCTAAAACTTGAATTGTACTACTTCTTACTGGCTATTACATCAACTTAGAAGCTTCGTCTGTGTTCTAATATGGTGCTTTTAGTGTCTCCGCATACCGCAGCACGCGAAAAATCTTTGCAGACGATAAGTACAACCTTTTCAGAGAGAAGAGCGGCCAATGTGACGATCTGGCTTTAAGTCGATTCGATAACAAATGACGAAAACGGACGGATTTCTCAGGTTTTTACTACATATGAACACTTTTCACATTCTCCCGTACAACTTGGCTGCTAGTCCTCCTTTTATGCAGAATCTTAAAGTCCTGGCTCATGTCCAAGGCACGAAAGCCAGCTAAAAAGTAAATAATCGATACCTAAATCTTGAATTGGACTACTTATTACTGGCTATTACATCAACTTAGAAGCTTCATCTGTGTTCTACTATGGTGCTTTTCCTGTTTCCGCCTACGGCAACACGCGACATAGCTTTGCAGACGATAAGCACAACCGTTTCAGAGAGAAGAGCGACTAATGTGACGATCTGGCTTTATGCCGATTCGATAACAAATGACGAAAAAGGACGGATTTCTCAGGTTTTTAGTACATATGAACACTTTTCACTTTCTTCCGTGCAACTCGGCTGCTAGTCCTCCTTTCATGCACAATCTTAAGGTCCTAGCTCATGTCCAAGGCACCAAAGCCAGCTAAAAAGTCAATAATCGATACCTAAAACTTGAATTGTTCTACTTCTTACTGGCTATTGCATCAACTTAGAAGCTTCATCTGTGTTCTACTATGGTGCTTTTAGTGTCTCCGCATACCGCAGCACGCGACATAGCTTTGCAGACGATAAGTACAACCGTTTCAGAGAGAAGAGCGGCCAATGTGACGATCTGGCTTTAAGTCGATTCGATAACAAATGACGAAAACGGACGGATTTCTCAGGTTTTTCTACATATGAACACTTTTTACATTCTCTCGTGCAACTCGGCTGCTAGTCCTCCTTTCATGCAGAATCTTAAGGTCCTAGCTCATGTCCAAGGTACCGAAGCCAGCTAAAAAGTCAATAATCGATACCTAAAACTTGAATTGTTCTACTTCTTACTGGCTATTGCATCAACTTAGAAGCTTCATCTGTGTTCTACTATGGTGATTTTAGTGTCTCCGCATACCGCAGCACGCGACATAGCTTTGCAGACGATAAGTACAACCGTTTCAGAGAGAAGAGCGGCCACTGTGACGATCTGGCTTTAAGTCGATTCGATAACAAATGACGAAAACGGACGGATTTCTCAGGTTTTTACTACATATGAACACTTTTCACATTCTCCCGTGCAACTCGGCTGCTAGTCCTAATTTCATGCAGAATCTTAAAGTCCTAGCTCATGTCCAAGGCAAAAGCCAGCTAAAAAGTCAATAATCGATTCCAAAAACTTGAATTGTACAACTTCTTACTGGCTATTACATCAACTTAGATCCTTCATCTGTGTTCTGCTATGGTGATTTTAGCGTCTACACATACCGCTGCACGCGACATAGCTTTGCAGACGATATGTACAACCGTTTCAGAGAGAAAAGTGGCCAATGTGACCATCTGGCTTTAAGTCGATTCGATAACAAATGACGAAAACGGACGGATTTCTTAGGTTTTTACTACATATGAACACTTTTCACATTCTCACGTGCAACTCGGCTGCTAGTCCTCCTTTTATGCAGAATCTTAAAGTCCTAGCTCATGTCCAAGGCAAAAGCCAGCTAAAAAGTCAATAATCGATACCTAAAACTTGAATTGGACTACTTCTTACTGGCTATTGCATCAACTTACAAGCTTCATCTGTGTTCTACTATAGTGATTTTAGTGTCTCTGCATACCGCAGCCCGCGACATAGCTTTGCAGACGATAAGTACAACCGTTTCAGAGAGAAGAGCGGCCAATGTGACGATCTGGCTTTAAGTCGATTCGATAACAAATGACGAAAACGGACGAATTTCTCAGGTTTTTACTACATATGAACACTTTTCACATTCTCCCGTGCAACTCGGCTGCTAGTCCTCCTTTCATGCAGAATGTCAAGGTCCTAGCTCATGTCCAAGGCACCAAAGCCAGTTAAAAAGTCAATAATCGACATCTAAAACTTGAATTGTACTACTTCTTACTGGCTATTACATCATCTTAGAAGCTTCGTCTGTGTTTTACTATGGTGCTTTTAGTGTCTCCGCATACCGCAGCACGCGACAAATCTTTGCAGACGATAAGTACAACCTTTTCAGAGAGAAGAGCGGCCAATGTGACGATCTGGCTTTAAGTCGATTCGATAACAAATGACGAAAACGGACGGATTTCTTAGGTTTTTACTACATATGAACACTTTTCACATTCTCCCGTGCAACTGGGCTGCTAGTCCTCCTTTTATGCAGAATCTTAAAGTCCTGGCTCATGTCCAAGGCACGAAAGGCAGCTAAAAAGTCAATAATCGATACCTAAATCTTGAATTGGACTACTTATTACTGGCTGTTACATCAACTTAGAAGCTTCATATGTGTTCTACTATGGTGCTTTTCCTGTTTCCGCCTACGGCAACACGCGACATAGCTTTGCAGACGATAAGCACAACCGTTTCAGAGAGAAGAGCGGCTAATGTGACGACTGGCTTTATGTCGATTCGATAACAAATGACGAAAAAGGACGGATTTCTAAGGTTTTTACTACATATGAACACTTTCCACATTCTTCCGTGCAACTCGGCTGCTAGTCCTCCTTTCATGCAGAATCTTAAGGTCCTAGCTCATGTCCAAGGCACCAAAGCCAGCTAAAAGGTCCATATTCAGTACCTAAGACTTGAATTGTACTACTTCTTACTGGCTATTACATCAACTTAGAACCTTAATCTGTGTTCTACTATGGTGCTTTTAGTGTCTCAGCATACCGCAGCACGCGACATAGCTTTGCAGACGATAAGTACAACCGTTTCAGAGAGAAGAGCGGCCAATGTGACGATCTGGCTTTATGTCGATTCGATAACAAATGACGAAAACGGACGGATTTCTAAGGTTTGTACTACATATGAACACTTTTCACATTCTCCCGTGCAAATCGGCTGCTAGTCCTCCTTTCATGCAGAATCTTAAGGTCCTAGCTCATGTCAAAGGCACCAAAGCCAGTTAAAAGTCAATATAATCGATACCTAACACTTGAATTGTTCTACTTCTTACTGGCTATTGCATCAACTTAGAAGCTTCATCTGTGTTCTACTATGGTGATTTTAGTGTCTCCGCATACCGCAGCACGCGACATAGCTTTGCAGACGATAAGTACAACCGTTTCAGAGAGAAGAGTGGCCAATATGACGATCTGGCTTTAAGTCGATTCGATAACAAATGACGAAAACGGACGAAATTCTCAGGTTTTTACTACATATGAACACTTTTCACATTCTCCCGTGCAACTCGGCTGCTAGTACTCCTTTCATGCAGAATGTCAAGGTCCTAGCTCATGTCCAAGGCACCAAAGCCAGTTAAAAAGTTAATAATCGATATCTAAAACTTGAATTGTACTACTTCTTACTGGCTATTACATCAACTTAGAAGCTTCGTCTGTGTTCTACTATGGTGCTTTTAGTGTCTCCGCATACCGCAGCACGCGACAAATCTTTGCAGACGATAAGTACAACCTTTTCAGAGAGAAGAGCGGCCAATGTGACGATCTGGCTTTAAGTCGATTCGATAACAAATGACGAAAACGGACGGATTTCTCAGGTTTTTACTACATATGAACACTTTTCACATTCTCCCGTACAACTGGGCTGCTAGTCCTCCTTTTATGCAGAATCTTAAAGCCCTGGCTCATGTCCAAGGCACGAAAGCCAGCTAAAAAGTAAATAATCGATACCTAAATCTTGAATTGGACTAATTATTACTGGCTATTACATCAACTTAGAAGCTTCATCTGTGTTCTACTATGGTGCTTTTCCTGTTTCCGCCTACGGCAACACGCGACATAGCTTTGCAGACGATAAGCACAACCGTTTCAGGGAGAAGAGCGGCTAATGTGACGATCTGGCTTTATGCCGATTCGATAACAAATGACGAAGACGGACGGATTTCTCAGGTTTTTACTACATGTGAACACTTTTCACATTCTCCCGTGCAACTGGGCTGCTAGTCCTCCTTTTATGCAGAATCTTAAAGTCCTAGCTCATGTCCAAGCAAAAGCCAGCTAAAAAGTCAATAATCGATTCCAAAAACTTGAATTGTACAACTTCTTACTGGCTATTACATCAACTTAGATGCTTCATCTGTGTTCTGCTATGGTGATTTTAGCGTCTCCACATACCGCTGCACGCGACATAGCTTTGCAGACGATATGTACAACCGTTTCAGAGAGAAGAGTGGCCAATGTGACCATCTGGCTTTAAGTCGATTCGATAACAAATGACGAAAACGGACGGATTTTTTAGGTTTTTACTACATATGAACACTTTTCACATTCTCACGTGCAACTCGGCTGCTAGTCCTCCTTTTATGCAGAATCTTAAAGTCCTAGCTCATGGCCAAGGCAAAAGCCAGCTAAAAAGTCAATAATCGATACCTAAAACTTGAATTGTTCTACTTCTTACTGGCTATTACATCATCTTAGAAGCTTCGTCTGTGTTTTACTATGGTGCTTTTAGTGTCTCCGCATACCGCAGCACGCGACAAATCGTTGCAGACGATAAGTACAACCTTTTCAGAGAGAAGAGCGGCCAATGTGACGATCTGGCTTTAAGTCGATTCGATAACAAATGACGAAAACGGTCGGATTTCTCAGGTTTTTACTACATGTGAACACTTTTCACATTCTCCCGTGCAACTGGGCTGCTAGTTCTCCTTTTATGCAGAATCTTAAAGTCCTGGCTCATGTCAAGGCACGAAAGGCAGCTAAAAAGTCAATAATCGATACCTAAATCTTGAATTGGACTACTTATTACTGGCTATTACATCAACTTAGAAGCTTCATCTGTGTTCTACTATGGTGCTTTTCCTGTTTCCGCCTACGGCAACACGCGACATAGCTTTGCAGACGATAAGCACAACCGTTTCAGAGAGAAGAGCGGCTAATGTGACGACTTGCTTTATGTCGATTCGATAACAAATGACGAAAAAGGACGGATTTCTCAGGTTTTTACTACATATGAACACTTTCCACATTCTTCCGTGCAACTCGGCTGCTAGTCCTCCTTTCATGCAGAATCTTAAGGTCCTAGCTCATGTCCAAGGCACCAAAGCCAGCTAAAAGCTCCATATTCAGTACCTAAGACTTGAATTGTACTACTTCTTACTGGCTATTACATCAACTTAGGACCTTGATCTGTGTTCTACTATGGTGCTTTTAGTGTCTCAGCATACCGCAGCACGCGTCATAGCTTTGCAGACGATAAGTACAACCGTTTCAGAGAGAAGAGCGGCCAATGTGACGATCTGGCTTTATGTCGATTCGATAACAAATGACGAAAACGGACGGATATCTAAGGTTTTTACTACATATGAACACTTTTCACATTCTCCCGTGCAAATCGGCTGCTAGTCCTCCTTTCATGCAGAATCTTGAGGTCCTATCTCATGTCAAAGGCACCAAAGCCAGCTAAAAAGTCAATAATCGATACCTAAAACTTGAATTGTTCTACTTCTTACTGGCTATTGCATCAACTTAGAAGCTTCATCTGTGTTCTACTATGGTGATTTTAGTGTCTCCGCATACCGCAGCACGCGACATAGCTTTGCAGACGATAAGTACAACCGTTTCAGAGAGAAGAGCGGCCAATGTGACGATCTGGCTTTAAGTCGATTCGATAACAAATGACGAAAACGGACGGATTTCTTAGGTTTTTACTACATATGAACACTTTTCACATTCTCACGTGCAACTCGGCTGCTAGTCCTCCTTTCATGTAGAATCTTAAGGTCCTAGCTCATGTCCAAGGCACCAAGGCCAGCTAAAAGGTCAATATTCTATACCTAAAACTTGAATTGTACTACTTCTTACTGGCTATTACATCAACTTAGAAGCTTGATCTGTGTTCTACTACGGTGCTATTAGTGTCTCAGCATATCGCAGTACGCGACATAGCTTTGCAGACGATAAGTACAACCGTTTCAGAGAGAAGAGCGCCCAATGTGACGATCTGACTTTAAGTCGATTCAATAACAAATGACGAATACGGACGGATGTCTCAGGTTTTTACTACATGTGAACACTTTTCACATTCTCCCGTGCAACTGGGCTGCTAGTCCTCCTTTTATGCAGAATCTTAAAGTCCTAGCTCATGTCCAAGTCAAAAGCCAGCTAAAACGTCAATAATCGATACCTAAAACTTGAATTGTTCTACTTCTTACTGGCTATTGCATCAACTTAGAAGCTTCATCTGTGTTCTACTATGGTGATTTTAGTGTCTCTGCATACCGCAGCACGCGAAATAGCTTTGCAGACGATAAGTACTACCGTTTCAGAGAGAAGAGCGGCCAATATGACGATCTGGCTTATGTCGATTCGATAACAAATGACGAAAACGGACGAAATTCTCAGGTTTTTACTACATATGAACACTTTTCACATTCTCCCGTGCAACTCGGCTGCTAGTCCTCCTTTCATGCAGAATGTCAAGGTCCTAGCTCATGTCCAAGGCACCAAAGCCAGTTAAAAAGTCAATAATCGATATCTAAAACTTGAATTGTACTACTTCTTACTGGCTATTACATCAACTTAGAAGCTTCGTCTGTGTTCTAATATGGTGCTTTTAGTGTCTCCGCATATCGCAGTACGCGACATAGCTTTGCAGACGATAAGTACAACCGTTTCAGAGAGAAGAGCGCCCAATGTGACGATCTGACTTTAAGTCGATTCAATAACAAATGACGAATACGGACGGATGTCTCAGGTTTTTACTACATGTGAACACTTTTCACATTCTCCCGTGCAACTTGGCTGCTAGTCCTCCTTTTATGCAGAATCTTAAAGTCCTGGCTCATGTCCAAGGCACGAAAGCCAGCTAAAAAGTAAATAATCGATACCTAAATCTTGAATTGGACTACTTATTACTGGCTATTACATCAACTTAGAAGCTTGATCTGTGTTCTACTATGGTGCTTTTCCTGTTTCCGCCTACGGCAACACGCGACATAGCTTTGCAGACGATAAGCACAACCGTTTCAGAGAGAAGAGCGACTAATGTGACGATCTGGCTTTATGCCGATTCGATAACAAATGACGAAAAAGGACGGATTTCTCAGGTTTTTAGTACATATGAACACTTTTCACATTCTCCCGTGCAACTCGGCTGCTAGTCCTCCTTTCATGCAGAATCTTAAGGTCCTAGCTCATGTCCAAGGCACCAAAGCCAGCTAAAAGGTCAATAATCGATTCCTAAAACTTAAATTGTACTACTTCTTACTGGCTATTACATCAAGTTAGATGCTTCATATGTGTTCTACTATGGTTCTTGTAGTGTCTCAGCATACCGCAGTACGCGACATAGATTTGCAGACGATAAGTACAACCGTTTCAGAGAGAAGAGCGGCCAATGTGACGATCTGGCTTTAAGCCGATTCAATAACAAATGACGAAAACGGACGGATGTCTCAGGTTTTTACTACATGTGAACACTTTTAACATTCTCCCGTGCAACTGGGCTGCTAGTCCTCCTTTTATGCAGAATCTTTAAGTCATAGCTCATGACCAAGGCACCAAAGCCAGCAAAAAGTCAATAATCGATATCTAAAACTTGAATTGGACTACTTCTTACTGGCTGCTACATCAACTTAGAAGCTCCATCTGTGTTCTACTACGGTGCTTTTAGTTTCTCCGCATATCGCAGCACGCGACATAGTTTTGCACTCGATAAGCACAACCGTTTCAGAGAGAAGAGCGGCCAATATGACGATGTGGCTTTAAGTCGATTCGATAACAAATGACGAAAACAGGCGGATTTCTCAGGTTTTTACTACATATGAACACCTTTCACATTCTCCCGTGCAACTCGGCTGATTGTCCTCCTTTCATGCAGAATCTTAAGGTCCTTGCTCATGTCCAAGGCACGAAAGCCAGCTAAAAAGTCAATAATCGATACCTAAAACTTGAATTCTACTACTTCTTACTGGCTATTACATCAACTTAGAAGCTTCATCTGTGTTCTACTATGGTGCTTTTAGTGTCTCCACATACCGCAGCACGCGACATAGCTTTGCAGACGATAAGTACAACCGTTTCAGAGAGAAGAGTAGCCAATGTGACGATTTGGCTTTAAGTCGATTCGATAACAAATGACGAAAACGGACGGATTTCTCGGGTTTTTACTACATATGAAAACTTTTCACAGTCTCCCGTGCAACTCGGCTGCTAGTCCTTCTTTCATGCAGAATGTCAAGGTCCTAGCTCATGTCGAAGGCACCAAAGCCAGCTAAAAAATCAATAATCGATACCTAAAACTTGAATTGTACTACTTCTTACTGGCTATTACATCAACTTAGAAGCTTCATCTGTGTTCTACTATGGTGCTTTTAGTGTCTCAGCATACCGCAGCACGCGACATAGCTTTGCAGACGATAAGTACAACCTTTTCAGAGAGAAGAGCGGTCAATGTGACGATCTGGCTTTAAGTCGATTCGATAACAAATGACGAGAACGGACGGATTTCTCAGGTTTTTACTACATATGAACACTTTTTACATTCTCTCGTGCAACTCGGCTGCTAGTCCTCCTTTCATGCAGAATCTTAAGGTCCTAGCCCATGTCCAAGGTACCGTACCCAGCTAAAAAGTCAATAATCGTTACCTAAAACTTGAATTGTTCTATTTCTTACTGGCTATTGCATCATCTTAGAAGCTTCATCTGTGTTCTACTATAGTGCTTTTAGTGTCTCAGCATACCGCAGCACGCGACGTAGCTTTGCAGACGATAAGTACAACCTTTTCAGAGAGAAGAGCGGCCAATGTGACGATCTGGCTTTATGTCGATTCGATAACAAATGACGAAAACGGACGGATTTCTCAGGTTTTTACTACATATGAACACTTTTCACATTCTCCCGTGCAACTCGGCTGCTAGTCCTCCTTTCATGCAGAATCTTAAGGACCTAGCTCATGTCCAAGGCACCAAAGCTAGCTAAAAAGTCAATAACCGATACCTAAAACTTGAATTGTACTACTTCGTACTGGCTGTTACATCATCATAGGAGCTTCATCTGTGTTCTACTATGGTGCTTTTAGTGTCTCCGAATGCCGCAGTACGCGACATAGCTTTGCAGACGATAAGTACAACCGTTTCAGAGAGCAGAGCGGCCAATGTGACGATCTGGCTTTAAGTCGATTCGATAACAAATGACGAAAACGGACTGATTTCTCAGGTTTTTACTACATATGAACACTTTTCACATTCTCCCGTGCAACTCGGCTGCTAGTCCTCCTTTCAGTCAGAGTCTCAATGTCCTAGCTCATGTCCAAGGCACCAAAGCCAGCTAAAAGTTCCATATTCATTACCTAAAACTTGAATTGTGCTACTTCTTACTGGCTATTACATCAACTTAGAAACTTGATCTGTGTTCTACTATGGTGCTTTTAGTGTCTCCGCATAGCGCAGCATGCGACATAGCTTTGCAGACGATGAGGCAACCTTTTCAGAGAGAAGTGCGGCCAATGTGACGATCTGGTTTTAAGTCGATTCGATAACAAATGACGAAAACGGACGGATTTCTCAGGTTTTTACTACATATGAACACTTTTCACATTCTCCCGTGCAACTCGGCTGCTAGTCCTCCTTCATGCAAAATCTTAAGTTCCTAGCTCGTGTCCAAGGCACCAAAGAAGGGTAAAAAGTCAATAACCGTTACCTAAAACTTGAATTGTACTACTTCTTACTGGCTATTACATCAACTTAGAAGCATCATCTGTGTTCTACTATGGTGCTTTTAGTGTCTCCGCATACCGCAGCACGCGACATAGCTTTGCAGACGATAAGTACAACCGTTTCAGAGACAAGAGCTGCCAATGTGACGATCTGGCTTTAAGACGATTGAATAACAAATGACGAAAACTGACGGATGTCTCAGGTTTTTACTACATGTGAACACTTTTCACATTCTCCTGTGCAACTGGGCTGCTAGTCCTCCTTTTATGCAGAATCTTAAAGTCCTAGCTCATGTCCAAGGCACCAAAGCCAGCTAAAAAGTCAATAATCGATACCTAAAACTTGAATTGTTCTACTTCTTACTGGCTATTGCATCAACTTAGAAGCTTCATCTGAGTTCTATTATGGTGATTTTAGTGTCTCCGCATACCGCAGCACGCGACATAGCTTTGCAGACGATAAGTACAACCGTTTCAGAGAGAAGAGCGGCCAATGTGACGATCTGGCTTTAAGTCGATTGATAACAAATGACGAAAACGGACGGATGTCTCAGGTTCTTACTACATGTGAACACTTTTGACATTTTCCTGTGCAACTGGGCTGCTAGTCCTCCTTTTATGCAGAATCTTAAAGTCCTAGCTCATTTCCAAGGCACCAAAGCCAGCTAAAAAGTCAATAATCGATACCTAAAACTTGAATTGGACTACTTCTTACTGGCTATTACATCAACTTAGAAGCTTCATCTGTGTTCTACTACGATGCTTTTAGTTTCTCCGCATACCGCAGCACGCGACATAGTTTTGCAGACGATAAGCACAACCGTTTCAGAGAGAAGAGCGGCCAATGTGACGATCTGGCTTTAAGTCGATTCGATAACAAATGACGAAAAAGGACGGATTTCTCAGGTTTTTACTACATATGAACACTTTTCACATTCTCCCGTGCAACTCGGCTGCTAGTCCTCCTTTCAGTCAGAGTCTCAATGTCCTAGCTCATGTCCAAGGCACCAAAGCCAGCTAAAAGTTCCATATTCATTACCTAAAACTTGAATTGTGCTACTTCTTACTGGCTATTACATCAACTTAGAAGCTTGATCTGTGTTCTACTATGGTGCTTTTAGTGTCTCCGCATTCAGCAGCATGCGACATAGCTTTGCAGACGATGAGTGCAACCTTTTCAGAGAGAAGAGCGGCCAATGTGACGATCTGGTTTTAAGTCGATTCGATAACAAATGACGAAAACGGACGGATTTCTCAGGTTTTTACTATATATGAACACTTTTCACATTCTCCCGTGCAACTCGGCTGCTAGTCCTCCTTTTATGCAGAATCTAAAGGTCCTAGCTCATGTCCAAGGCACCAAAGCCAGCTAAAAGTTCCATATTCATTACCTAAAACTTGAATTGTGCTACTTCTTACTGGCTATTACATCAACTTAGAAGCTTGATCTGTGTTCTACTATGGTGCTTTTAGTGTCTCCGCATACCGCAGCATGCGACATAGCTTTGCAGACGATGAGTGCAACCTTTTCAGAGAGAAGTGCGGCCAATGTGACGATCTGGTTTTAAGTCGATTCGATAACAAATGACGAAAACGGACGGATTTCTCAGGTTTTTACTACATATGAACACTTTTCACATTCTCCCGTGCAACTCGGCTGCTAGTCCTCCTTTTATGCAGAATCTAAAGGTCCTAGCTGATGTCGAAGGCACCAAAGCCAGCTAAAAAGTCAATAATCGATACCTAAAACTTGAATTGTACTACTTCTTACTGGGTATTACATCAACTTAGAAGCTTCATCTGTGTTCTACTAAGGTGTTTTTAGTGTCTCCGCATACCGCAGCACGCGACATAGCTTTGCAGACGATAAGTACAACCGTTTCAGTGAGAAGAGCGGCCAATGTGACGATCTGGCTTTAAGTCGATTCGATAACAAATGACGAAAACGGACGGATTTCTCAGGTTTTTACTACATATGAACACTTTTCACATTCTCCCGTGCAACTCGGCTGCTAGTCCTCCTTCATGCAAAATCTTAAGTTCCTAGCTCGTGTCCAAGGCACCAAAGAAGGGTAAAAAGTCAATAACCGTTACCTAAAACTTGAATTGTACTACTTCTTACTGGCTATTACATCAACTTAGAAGCATCATCTGTGTTCTACTATGGTGCTTTTAGTGTCTCCGCATACCGCAGCACGCGACATAGCTTTGCAGACGATAAGTACAACCGTTTCAGAGACAAGAGCTGCCAATGTGACGATCTGGCTTTAAGACGATTGAATAACAAATGACGAAAACTGACGGATGTCTCAGGTTTTTACTACATGTGAACACTTTTCACATTCTCCTGTGCAACTGGGCTGCTAGTCCTCCTTTTATGCAGAATCTTAAAGTCCTAGCTCATGTCCAAGGCACCAAAGCCAGCTAAAAAGTCAATAATCGATACCTAAAACTTGAATTGTTCTACTTCTTACTGGCTATTGCATCAACTTAGAAGCTTCATCTGAGTTCTATTATGGTGATTTTAGTGTCTCCGCATACCGCAGCACGCGACATAGCTTTGCAGACGATAAGTACAACCGTTTCAGAGAGAAGAGCGGCCAATGTGACGATCTGGCTTTAAGTCGATTGATAACAAATGACGAAAACGGACGGATGTCTCAGGTTCTTACTACATGTGAACACTTTTGACATTTTCCTGTGCAACTGGGCTGCTAGTCCTCCTTTTATGCAGAATCTTAAAGTCCTAGCTCATTTCCAAGGCACCAAAGCCAGCTAAAAAGTCAATAATCGATACCTAAAACTTGAATTGGACTACTTCTTACTGGCTATTACATCAACTTAGAAGCTTCATCTGTGTTCTACTACGATGCTTTTAGTTTCTCCGCATACCGCAGCACGCGACATAGTTTTGCAGACGATAAGCACAACCGTTTCAGAGAGAAGAGCGGCCAATGTGACGATCTGGCTTTAAGTCGATTCGATAACAAATGACGAAAAAGGACGGATTTCTCAGGTTTTTACTACATATGAACACTTTTCACATTCTCCCGTGCAACTCGGCTGCTAGTCCTCCTTTCAGTCAGAGTCTCAATGTCCTAGCTCATGTCCAAGGCACCAAAGCCAGCTAAAAGTTCCATATTCATTACCTAAAACTTGAATTGTGCTACTTCTTACTGGCTATTACATCAACTTAGAAGCTTGATCTGTGTTCTACTATGGTGCTTTTAGTGTCTCCGCATACAGCAGCATGCGACATAGCTTTGCAGACGATGAGTGCAACCTTTTCAGAGAGAAGAGCGGCCAATGTGACGATCTGGTTTTAAGTCGATTCGATAACAAATGACGAAAACGGACGGATTTCTCAGGTTTTTACTATATATGAACACTTTTCACATTCTCCCGTGCAACTCGGCTGCTAGTCCTCCTTTTATGCAGAATCTAAAGGTCCTAGCTCATGTCCAAGGCACCAAAGCCAGCTAAAAGTTCCATATTCATTACCTAAAACTTGAATTGTGCTACTTCTTACTGGCTATTACATCAACTTAGAAGCTTGATCTGTGTTCTACTATGGTGCTTTTAGTGTCTCCGCATACCGCAGCATGCGACATAGCTTTGCAGACGATGAGTGCAACCTTTTCAGAGAGAAGTGCGGCCAATGTGACGATCTGGTTTTAAGTCGATTCGATAACAAATGACGAAAACGGACGGATTTCTCAGGTTTTTACTACATATGAACACTTTTCACATTCTCCCGTGCAACTCGGCTGCTAGTCCTCCTTTTATGCAGAATCTAAAGGTCCTAGCTGATGTCGAAGGCACCAAAGCCAGCTAAAAAGTCAATAATCGATACCTAAAACTTGAATTGTACTACTTCTTACTGGGTATTACATCAACTTAGAAGCTTCATCTGTGTTCTACTAAGGTGTTTTTAGTGTCTCCGCATACCGCAGCACGCGACATAGCTTTGCAGACGATAAGTACAACCGTTTCAGTGAGAAGAGCGGCCAATGTGACGATCTGGCTTTAAGTCGATTCGATAACAAATGACGAAAACGGACGGATTTCTCAGGTTTTTACTACATATGAACACTTTTCACATTCTCCCGTGCAACTCGGCTGCTAGTCCTCCTTCATGCAAAATCTTAAGTTCCTAGCTCGTGTCCAAGGCACCAAAGAAGGGTAAAAAGTCAATAACCGATACCTAAAACTTGAATTGTACTACTTCTTACTGGCTATTACATCAACTTAGAAGCATCATCTGTGTTCTACTATGGTGCTTTTAGTGTCTCCGCATACCGCAGCACGCGACATAGCTTTGCAGACGATAAGTACAACCGTTTCAGAGAGAAGAGCTGCCAATGTGACGATCTGGCTTTAAGTCGATTGAATAACAAATGACGAAAACTGACGGATGTCTCAGGTTTTTACTACATGTGAACACTTTTCACATTTCCTGTGCAACTGGGCTGCTAGTCCTCTTTTATGCAGAATCTTAAAGTCCTAGCTCATGTCCAAGGCACCAAAGCCAGCTAAAAAGTCATTAATCGATACCTAAAACTTGAATTGTTCTACTTCTTACTGGCTATTGCATCAACTTAGAAGCTTCATCTGAGTTCTATTATGGTGATTTTAGTGTCTCCGCATACCGCAGCACGCGACATAGCTTTGCAGACGATAAGTACAACCGTTTCAGAGAGAAGAGCGGCCAATGTGACGATCTGGCTTTAAGTCGATTGATAACAAATGACGAAAACGGACGGATGTCTCAGGTTCTTACTACATGTGAACACTTTTGACATTTTCCTGTGCAACTGGGCTGCTAGTCCTCCTTTTATGCAGAATCTTAAAGTCCTAGCTCATTTCCAAGGCACCAAAGCCAGCTAAAAAGTCAATAATCGATCCCTAAAACTTGAATTGGACTACTTCTTACTGGCTATTACATCAATTTAGAAGCTTCATCTGTGTTCTACTACGATGCTTTTAGTTTCTCCGCATACCGCAGCACGCGACATAGCTTTGCAGGCGATAAGTACAACCGTTTCAGAGAGAAGAGCTGCCAATGTGACGATCTGGCTTTAAGTCGATTCGATAACAAATGACGAAAAAGGACGGATTTCTCAGGTTCTTACTACATATGAACACTTTTCACATTCTCCCGTGCAACTCGGCTGCTGGTCCTCCTTTCAGTCAGAGTCTCAATGTCCTAGCTCATGTCCAAGGCACCAAAGCCAGCAAAAGTTCCATATTCATTACCTAAAACTTGAATTGTGCTACTTCTTACTGGCTATTACATCAACTTAGAAGCTTGATCTGTGTTCTACTATGGTGCTTTTAGTGTCTCCGCATACCGCAGCATGCGACATAGCTTTGCAGACGATGAGTGCAACTTTTTCAGAGAGAAGTGCGGCCAATGTGACGATCTGGTTTTAAGTCGATTCGATAACAAATGACGAAAACGGACGGATTTCTCAGGTTTTTACTACATATGAACACTTTTCACATTCTCCCGTGCCACTCGGCTGCTAGTCCACCTTTCATGCAGAATCTTAACGTCCTAGCTCATGTCCAAGATACCGAAGCCAGCTAAAAAGTCAATAATCGATACCTAAAACTTGAATTGTTCTACTTCTTATTGGCTATTGCATCAACTTAGAAGCTTCATCTGAGTTCTATTATGGTGATTTTAGTGTCTCCGCATACCGCAGCACGCGACATAGCTTTGCAGACGATAAGTACAACCGTTTCAGAGAGAAGAGCGGCCAATGTGACGATCTGGCTTTAAGTCGATTGATAACAAATGACGAAAACGGACGGATGTCTCAGGTTCTTACTACATGTGAACACTTTTGACATTTTCCTGTGCAACTGGGCTGCTAGTCCTCCTTTTATGCAGAATCTTAAAGTCCTAGCTCATTTCCAAGGCACCAAAGCCAGCTAAAAAGTCAATAATCGATACCTAAAACTTCAATTGGACTACATCTTACTGGCTATTACATCAACTTAGAAGCTTCATCTGTGTTCTACTACGATGCTTTTAGTTTCTCCGCATACCGCAGCACGCGACATAGTTTTGCAGACGATAAGCACAACCGTTTCAGAGAGAAGAGCGGCCAATGTGACGATCTGGCTTTAAGTCGATTCGATAACAAATGACGAAAAAGGACGGATTTCTCAGGTTTTTACTACATATGAACACTTTTCACATTCTCCCGTGCAACTCGGCTGCTAGTCCTCCTTTCAGTCAGAGTCTCAATGTCCTAGATCATGTCCAAGGCACCAAAGCCAGCTAAAAGTTCCATATTCATTACCTAAAACTTGAATTGTGCTACTTCTTTCTGGCTATTACATCAACGTAGAAGCTTGATCTGTGTTCTACTATGGTGCTTTTAGTGTCTCCGCATACCGCAGCATGCGACATAGCTTTGCAGACGATGAGTGCAACCTTTTCAGAGAGAAGTGCGGCCAATGTGACGATCTGGCTTTATGTCGATTCGATAACAAATGACGAAAACGGACGGATTTCTCAGGTTATTACTACATATGAACACTTTTCACATTCTCCCGTGCAACGCGGCTGCTAGTCCTCCTTTTATGCAGAATCTTAAAGCCCTAGCTCATGTCCAAGGCACGAAAGCCAGCTAAAAAGTCAATAATCGATACCTAAATCTTGAATTGGACTACTTATTACTGGCTATTACATCAACTTAGAAGCTTCGTCTGTGTTCTACTATGGTGCTTTTCCTGTTTCCGCCTACGGCAACACGCGACATAGCTCTGCAGACGATAAGCACAACAGTTTCAGAGAGAAGAGCGGCCAATGTGACGATGTGGCTTTAACTCGATTCGATAACAAATGACGAAAAAGGACGGATTTCTCAGGTTATTACTACATATGAACACTTTTCACATTCTCCCGTGCAACTCGGCTGCTAGTCCTCCTTTCATGCAGAATCTTAAGGTCCTAGCTCATGTCCAAGGCACCAAAGCCAGCTAAAAGGTCCATATTCAATACCTATAACTTGAATTGTACTACTTCTTACTGGCTATTACATCAACTTAGAAGCTTGATCTGTGTTCTACTATGGTGCTTTTAGTGTCTCCTCACACCGCAGCACGCGACATAGCTTTGCAGACGATAAGTACAACCGTTTCGGAGAGAAGAGCGGCCAATGTGACGATCTGGCTTTATGTCGATTCGATAACAAATGACGAAAACGGACGGATTTCTCAGGTTTTTACTACATATGAACACTTTTCACATTCTCCCGTGCAACTCTGCTGCTAGTCCTCTTTTTATGCAGAATCTTTAAGTCCTAGCTCATGTCCAAGTCACGAAAGCCAGCTAAAAAGTCAATAATCTATACCTAAATCTTGAATTGGACTACTTCTTACTGGCTATTACATCAACTTAGAAGCTTCGTCTGTGTTCTACTATGGTGCTTTTCCTGTTTCCGCCTACGGCAACACGCGACATAGCTTTGCAGACGATAAGTACAACCGTTTCAGAGAGAAGAGCGGCCAATGTGACGATCTGGCTTTAAGTCGATTCGATAACAAATGACGAAAACGGACGGATTTCTCAGGTTTTTACTACATATGAACACTTTTCACATTCTCCCGTGCAACTCGGCTGCTAGTCCTCCTTTCATGCAGAATCTTAAGGTCCTAGCTCATGTCCAAGGCACCAAAGCCAGCTAAAAAGACAATAACCGATACCTAAAACTTGAATTGTACTTCTTCTTACTGGCTATTACATCATCTTAGAAGCTTCGTCTGTGTTCTACTATGGTGCTTTTAGTGTCTCCGAATACCGCAGTACGCGACATAGCTTTGCAGACGATAAGTACAACCGTTTCAGAGAGAAGAGCGGCCAATGTGACGATCTGGCTTTAAGTCGATTCGATAACAAATGACGAAAACGGACGGATTTCTCAGGTTTTTACTACATATGAACACTTTTCACATTCTGACGTGCAACTCGGCTGCTAGTCCTCCATTCATGCAGAATCTTAAGGTCCTAGCTTATGTCCAAGGTACCGAATACAGCTAAAAAGACAATAATCGATACCTAAAACTTGAATTGTTCTACTTCTTACTGGCTATTGCATCAACTTAGAAGCTTCATCTGTGTTCTACTATGGTGATTTTAGTGTCTCCGCATACCGCAGCACGCGACATAGCTTTGCAGACGATAAGTACAACCGTTTCAGAGAGAAGAGCGGCCAATGTGACGATCTGGCTTTAAGTCGATTCGATAACAAATGACGAAAACGGACGGATTTCTCAGGTTTTTACTACATATGAACACTTTTCACATTCTCCCGTGCAACTCGGCTGCTAGTCCTCCTTTCATGCAGAATGTCAAAGTCCTAGCTCATGGCCAAGGCACCAAAGCCAGCTAAAAAGTCAATAATCGATACCTAAATCTTGAATTGGACTACTTCTTACTGACTATTACATCACCTTAGAAGCTTCATCTGTGTTCTACTATGTTGCTTTTCCTGTTTCCGCCTACGGCAACACGCGACATAGCTTTGCAGGCGATAAGTACAACCGTTTCAGAGAGAAGAGCGGCCAATGTGACGATCTGGCTTTAAGTCGATTCGATAACAAATGACGAAAACGGACGGATTTCTCAGGTTTTTACTACATTTGAACACTTTTCACATTCTCCCGTGCAACTCGGCTGCCAGTCCTCCTTTCATGCAGAATATTAAGGTCCTAGCTCATGTCCAAGGCACCAAAGCCAGTTCAAAATTCAATATTCAGTACCTAAAACTTGAATTGTACTACTTCTTACTGGCTATTACATCAACTTAGAAGCTTGATCTGTGTTCTACTATGGTGCTTTTAGTGTCTCAGCATACCGCAGTACGCGACCTAGCTTTGCAGACGATAAGTACAACCGTTTAAGAGAGAAGAGCGGCCAATGTGACGATCTGGCTTTAAGTCGATTCGATAACAAATGACGAAAACGGACGGGTTTCTCAGTTTTTTACTACATATGAACACTTTTCACATTCTCCCGTGCAACTGGGCTGCTAGTCCTCCTTTTATGCAGAATCTTAAAGTCCTAGCTCATGTCCAAGGCAGGAAAGCCAGCTAAAAAGTCAATAATCGATTCCTAAATCTTGAATTGGACTACTTCTTTCTGGCTATTACATCAACTTAGAAGCTTCATCTGTGTTCTATTATGGTGCTTTTCCTGTTTCCGCCTACGGCAACACGCGACATAGCTTTGCAGACGATAAGCACAACCGTTTAAGAGAGAAGAGCGGCCAATGTGACGATCTGGCTTTAAGTCGATTCGATAACAAATGACGAAAAAGGACGGATTTCTCAGGTTATTACTACATATGAACACTTTTCACATTCTCCCATGCAACTCGGCTGCTAGTCCTCCTTTTATGCAGAATCTTAAGGTTCTAGCTCATGTCCAATGCACCAAAGCTAGCTAAAAAGTCAATAATCGATACCTAAAACTTGAATTGTACTACATCTTACTGGATATTACATCAACTTAGAAGCTTCATCTGTGTTCTACTGTGGTGATTTTAGTGTCACCGCAAACCGCAGCACGTGACATAGCTTTGCAGGCACTAAGTACAACCGTTTCAGAGAGAAGAGCGGCCAATGTGACGATCTGGCTTTAAGTCGATTCGATAACAAATGACGAAAACGGACGGATTTCTCAGGTTTTTACTACATATGAACACTTTTCACATTCTCCCGTGCAACTCGGCTGCTAGTCCTCCTTTCATGCAGAATCTTAAGGTCCTAGCTCATGTCCAAGGCACCAAAGCCAGCTAAAAAGACAATAACCGATACCTAAAACTTGAATTGTACTTCTTCTTACTGGCTATTACATCATCTTAGAAGCTTCGTCTGTGTTCTACTATGGTGCTTTTAGTGTCTACGAATACCGCAGTACGCGACATAGCTTTGCAGACGATAAGTACAACCGTTTCAGAGAGAAGAGCGGCCAATGTGACGATCTGGCTTTAAGTCGATTCGATAACAAATGACGAAAACGGACGGATTTCTCAGGTTTTTACTACATATGAACACTTTTCACATTCTCCCGTTCAACTGGGCCGCTAGTCCTCCTTTTATGCAGAATCTTTAAGTCCTAGCTCATGTCCAAGGCACGAAACCCAGCTAAAAAGTCAATAATCGATACCTAAATCTTGAATTGGACTAATTCTTACTGGCTATTACATCAACTTAGAAGCTTCGTCTGTGTTTTACTATGGTGCTTTTCCTGTTTCCGCCTACGGCAACACGCGACATAGCTTTGCAGACGATAAGCACAACCGTTTCAGAGAGAAGAGCGGCCAATGTGACGATCTGGCTTTAAGTCGATTCGATAACAAATGACGAAAAAGGACGGATTTCTCAGGTTATTACTACATATGAACACTCTTCGCATTCTCCCGTGCAACTCGGCTGCTAGTCCTCCTTTCATGCAGATTCTTAAGGTCCAAGCTCATGTCCAAGGCACCAAAGCCAGCTAAAATGTCAATAATCAATACCTAAAACTTGAATTGTACTACCTCTTACTGGCTATTACATCAACTTAGAAGCTTCATCTGTGTTCTACTACGGTGCTTTTAGTTTCTCCGCATACCGCAGCACGCGACATAGTTTTGCAGTCGATAAGTACAACCGTTTCAGAGAGAAGGCGGCCAATGTGACGATCTGGCTTTAAGTCGATTCGATAACAAATGACGAAAACGGACGGATTTCTCAGGTTTTTACTACATATGAACACTTTTCACATTCTCCCGTGCAACTCGGCTGCTAGTCCTCCTTTCATGAAGAATGTTAAGGTCCTAGCTCATGTCCAAGGCACCAAAGCCAGCTAAAATGTCAATAATCGATACCTTAAACTTGAATTGTACTACTTCTTACTGGGTATTACATCAACTTAGAAGCTTCATCTGTGTTCTGCTATGGTGCTTTTAGTGTCTCCACATGCCGCAGCACGCGACATAGCTTTGCAGACGATAAGTACAACCGTTTCAAAGAGAAGAACGGCCAATGTGACGATCTGGCTTTAAGTCGATTCGATAACAAATGACGAAAACGGACGTATTTCTCAGGTTTTTACTACATTTGAACACTTTTCACATTCTCCCGTGCAACTCGGCTGCCAGTCCTCCTTTCATGCAGAGTATTAAGGCCCTAGCTCATGTCCAAGGCACCAAAGCCAGCTAAAATTTCAATATTCAGTACCTAAAACTTGAATTGTACTACTTCTTACTGGCTATTACATCAACTTAGAAGCTTGATCTGTGTTCTACTATGGTGCTTTTAGTGTCTCAGCATACCGCAGCACGCGACCTAGCTTTGCAGACGATAAGTACAACCGTTTAAGAGAGAAGAGCGGCCAATGTGACGATCTGGCTTTAAGTCGATTCGATAACAAATGACGAAATCGGACGGATTTCTCAGGTTTTTACTACATATGAACACTTTTCACATTCTCCCGTGCAACTGGGCTGCTAGTCCTCCTTTTATGCAGAATCTTAAAGTCCTAGCTCATGTCCAAGGCACGAAAGCCAGCTAAAAAGTCAATAATCGATTCCTAAATCTTGAATTGGACTACTTCTTACTGGCTATTACATCAACTTAGAAGCTTCATCTGTGTTCTACTATGGTGCTTTTCCTGTTTCCGCCTACGGCAACACGCGACATAGCTTTGCAGACGATAAGCACAACCGTTTAAGAGAGAAGAGCGGGCAATGTGACGATCTGGCTTTAAGTCGATTCGATAACAAATGACGAAAAAGGACGGATTTCTCAGGTTATTACTACATATGAACACTTTTCACATTCTCCCGTGCAACTCGGCTGCTAGTCCTCCTTTCATGCAGAATCTTAAGGTCCTAGCTCATGTCCAAGGCACCAAAGCCAGCTAAAAGGTCCATATTCAATACCTAAAACTTGAATTGTACTACTTCTTACTGGCTGTTACATCAACTTAGAAGCTTGATCTGTGTTCTACTATGGTGCTTTTAGTTTCTCAGCATGCCGCAGCACGCGACATAGCTTTGCAGACGATAAGTACAACCGTTTCAGAGAGAAGAGCGGCCAATGTGACGATCTGGCTTTAAGTCGATTCGATAACAAATGACGAAAACGGACGGATTTCTCAGGTTTTTACTACATATGAACACTTTTCACATTCTGACGTGCAACTCGGCTGCTAGTCCTCCTTTCATGCAGAATCTTAAGGTCCTAGCTTATGTCCAAGGTACCGAATACAGCTAAAAAGACAATAATCGATACCTAAAACTTGAATTGTTCTACTTCTTACTGGCTATTGCTTCAACTTAGAAGCTTCATCTGTGTTCTACTATGGTGATTTTAGTGTCTCCACATGCCGCAGTACGCGACATAGCTTTACAGACGATAAGTACAACCGTTTCAGAGAGAAGAGCGGCCAATGTGACGATCTGGCTTTAAGTCGATTCGATAACAAATGACGAAAACGGACGGATTTCTCAGGTTTTTACTACATATGAACACTTTTCACATTCTCCCGTGCAACTCGGCTGCTAGTCCTCCTTTCATGAAGAATGTTAAGGTCCTAGCTCATGTCCAAGGCACCAAAGCCAGCTAAAATGTCAATAATCGATACCTTGAACTTGAATTGTACTACTTCTTACTGGGTATTACATCAACTTAGAAGCTTCATCTGTGTTCTGCTATGGTGCTTTTCCTGTTTACGCCTACGGCAACACGCGACATAGCTTTGCAGACGATAAGCACAACCGTTTCAGAGAGAAGAGCGGCCAATGTGACGATCTGGCTTTAAGTCGATTCGATAACAAATGACGAAAAAGGACGGATTTCTCAGGTTATTACTACATATGAACACTTTTCACATTCTCCCGTTCAACTCGGCTGCTAGTCCTCCTTTCATGCAGAATCTTAAGGTCCTAGCTCATGTCCAAGGCACCAAAGCCAGCTAAAAGGTCCATATTCAATACCTAAAACTTGAATTGTACTACTTCTTACTGGCTGTCACATCAACTTAGAAGCTTGATCTGTGTTCTACTATGGTGCTTTTAGTGTCTCAGCATGCCGCAGCACGCGACATAGCTTTGCAGACGATAAGTACAACCGTTTCAGAGAGAAGAGCGGCCAATGTGACGATCTGGCTTTAAGTCGATTCGATAACAAATGACGAAAACGGATGGATTTCTCAGGTTTTTACTACATATGAACACTTTTCACATTCTGACGTGCAACTCAGCTGCTAGTCCTCCTTTCATGCAGAATCTTAAGGTCCTAGCTTATGTCCAAGGTATCGAATACAGCTAAAAAGACTATAATCGATACCTAAAACTTGAATTGTTCTACTTCTTACTGGCTATTGCATCAACTTAGAAGCTTCATCTGTGTTCTTCTATGGTGATTTTAGTGTCTCCGCATACCGCAGCACGCGACATAGCTTTGCAGACGATAAGTACAACCGTTTCAGAGAGAAGAGCGGCCAATGTGACGATCTGGCTTTAAGTCGATTTGATAACAAATGACGAAAACGGACGGATTTCTCAGGTTTTTACTACATATGAACACTTTTCACAATCTCCCGTGCAACTCGGCTGCTAGTCCTCCTTTCATGCAGAATGTCAAAGTCCTAGCTCATGGCCAAGGCACCAAAGCCAGCTAAAAAGTCAATAATCGATACCTAAAACTTGAATTGTTCTACTTCTTACTGGCTATTACATCAACTTAGAAGCTTCGTCTGTGTTCTACTATAGTGCTTTTCCTGTTTCCGCCGACGGCAACACGTGACATAGCTTTGCAGACGATAAGTACAACCGTTTCAGAGAGAAGAGCGGCCAATGTGACGATCTGGCTTTAAGTCGATTCGATAACAAATGACGAAAACGGACGGATTTCTCAGGTTTTTACTACATATGAACACTTTTCACATTCTCCCGTTCAACTGGGCTGCTAGTCCTCCTTTTATGCAGAATCTTTAAGTCCTAGCTCATGTCCAAGGCACCATAGCCAGCTAAAAAGTCAATAATCGATACCAAAAACTTGAATTGTTCTACTTCTTACTGGCTATTACATCAACTTAGAAGCTTCGTCTGTGTTCTACTATAGTGCTTTTCCTGTTTCCGCCGACGGCAACACGTGACATAGCTTTGCAGACGATAAGTACAACCGTTTCAGAGAGAAGAGCGGCCAATGTGACGATCTGGCTTTAAGTCGATTCGATAACAAATGACGAAAACGGACGGATTTCTCAGGTTTTTACTACATATGAACACTTTTCACATTCTCCCGTGCAACTCGGCTGTTAGTCCTCCTTTCATGCAGAATCTTAAGGTCCTAGCTCATGTCCGAGGCACCAAAGCCAGCTAAAAAGTCAATAACCGATACCTAAAACTTGAATTGTACTACGTCTTACTGGTTATTACATCATCTTAGGAGCTTCATCTATGTTCTACTATGGTGATATTAGTGTCTCCGAATACCGCAGTACGCGACATAGCTTTGCAGACGATAAGTACAACCGTTTCAGAGAGAAGAGCGGCCAATGTGGCGATCTGGCTTTAAGTCAATTCAATAACAAATGACGAAAACGGACGGATTTCTCAGGTTTTTACTACATATGAGCACTTTTCACATTCTCCCGTGCAACTCGGCTGCTAGTCCTCCTTTCATGCAGAATCTTAAGGTCCTAGCTCATGTCCAAGGAATTAAAGCCAGTTAAAAAGTCAATAATCAATACCTAAAACTTGAATTGTACTACTTCTTACTGGCTATTACATCAACTTAGAAGCTTCATCTGCGTTCTACTACGGTGCTTTTAGTTTCTCCGCATTCCGCAGCACGCGACATAGTTTTGCAGACGATAAGTACAACCGTTTCAGAGAGAAGAGCGGCCAATGTGACGATGTGGCTTTAAGTCGATTCGATAACAAATGACGAAAAAGGACGGATTTCTCAGGTTCTTACTACATATGAACACTTTTCACATTCTCCCATGCAACTCGGCTGCTAGTCCTCCTTTCATGCAGAATGTTAAGGTCCTAGCTCATGTCCAAGGTACCGAAGCCAGCTAAAAAGTCAATAATCAATACCTAAAACTTGAATTGTTCTACTTCTTACTGGCTATTGCATCAACTTAGAAGCTTCATCTGTGTTCTACTATGGTGCTTTTAGTGTCTCCGCATACCGCAGCACGCGACATAGCTTTGCAGACGATAAGTACAACCGTTTCAGAGAGAAGAGCGGCCAATGTGACGATCTGGCTTTAAGTCGATTCGATAACAAATGACGAAAACGGACGGATTTCTCAGGTTTTTACTACATATGAACACTTTTCACATTCTCCCGTGCAACTCGGCTGCTAGTCCTCCTTTCATGAAGAATGTTAAGGTCGTAGCTCATGTCCAAGGCACCAAAGCCAGCTAAAATGTCAATAATCGATACCTTGAACTTGAATTGTACTACTTCTTACTGGGTATTACATCAACTTAGAAGCTTCATCTGTGTTCTGCTATGGTGCTTTTCCTGTTTCCGCCTACGGCAACACGCGACATAGCTTTGCAGACGATAAGCACAACCGTTTCAGAGAGAAGAGCGGCCAATGTGACGATCTGGCTTTAAGTCGATTCGATAACAAATGACGAAAAAGGACGGATTTCTCAGGTTATTACTACATATGAACACTTTTCACATTCTCCCGTTCAACTCGGCTGCTAGTCCTCCTTTCATGCAGAATCTTAAGGTCCTAGCTCATGTCCAAGGCACCAAAGCCAGCTAAAAGGTCCATATTCAATACCTAAAACTTGAATTGTACTACTTCTTACTGGCTGTCACATCAACTTAGAAGCTTGATCTGTGTTCTACTATGGTGCTTTTAGTGTCTCAGCATGCCGCAGCACGCGACATAGCTTTGCAGACGATAAGTACAACCGTTTCAGAGAGAAGAGCGGCCAATGTGACGATCTGGCTTTAAGTCGATTCGATAACAAATGACGAAAACGGATGGATTTCTCAGGTTTTTACTACATATGAACACGTTTCACATTCTGACGTGCAACTCAGCTGCTAGTCCTCCTTTCATGCAGAATCTTAAGGTCCTAGCTTATGTCCAAGGTATCGAATACAGCTAAAAAGGCTATAATCGATACCTAAAACTTGAATTGTTCTACTTCTTACTGGCTATTGCATCAACTTAGAAGCTTCATCTGTGTTCTTCTATGGTGATTTTAGTGTCTCCGCATACCGCAGCACGCGACATAGCTTTGCAGACGATAAGTACAACCGTTTCAGAGAGAAGAGCGGCCAATGTGACGATCTGGCTTTAAGTCGATTCGATAACAAATGACGAAAACGGACGGATTTCTCAGGTTTTTACTACATATGAACACTTTTCACATTCTCCCGTGCAACTCGGCTGTTAGTCCTCCTTTCATGCAGAATCTTAAGGTCCTAGCACATGTCCGAGGCACCAAAGCCAGCTAAAAAGTCAATAACCGATACCTAAAACTTGAATTGTACTACTTCTTACTGGTTATTACATCATCTTAGGAGCTTCATCTATTTTCTACTATGGTGATATTAGTGTCTCCGAATACCGCAGTACGCGACATAGCTTTGCAGACGATAAGTACAACCGTTTCAGAGAGAAGAGCGGCCAATGTGACGATCTGGCTTTAAGTCAATTCAATAACAAATGACGAAAACGGACGGATTTCTCAGGTTTTTACTACATATGAGCACTTTTCACATTCTCCCGTGCAACTCGGCTGCTAGTCCTCCTTTCATGCAGAATCTTAAGGTCCTAGCTCATGTCCAAGGAACCAAAGCCAGCTAAAAAGTCAATAATCAATACCTAAAACTTGAATTGTACTACTTCTTACTGGCTATTACATCAACTTAGAAGCTTCATCTGCGTTCTACTACGGTGCTTTTAGTTTCTCCGCATACCGCAGCACGCGACATAGTTTTGCAGACGATAAGTACAACCGTTTCAGAGAGAAGAGCGGCCAATGTGACGATGTGGCTTTAAGTCGATTCGATAACAAATGACGAAAAAGGACGGATTTCTCAGGTTCTTACTACATATGAACACTTTTCACATTCTCCCATGCAACTCGGCTGCTAGTCCTCCTTTTATGCAGAATCTTAAAGTCCTAGCTCATGTCCAAGGCACCAAAGCCAGCTAAAAAGTCAATAATCGATACCTAAAACTTGAATTGGACTATTTCTTACTGGGTATTACATCAACTTAGAAGCTTCATCTGTGTTCTATTATGGTGCTTTTCCTGTTTCCGCCTACGGCAACACGCGACATAGCTTTGCAGACGATAAGCACAACCGTTTCAGAGAGAAGAGCGGCCAATGTGACGATCTGGATTTAAGTCGATTCGATAACAAATGACGAAAACGGACGGATTTCTCAGGTTTTTACTACAAATGAACACTTTTCAAATTCTCCCGTTCAACTCGGCTGCTAGTCCTCCTTTCATGCAGAATCTTAAGGTCCTAGCTCATGTCCAAGGTACCGAAGCCAGCTAAAAAGTCAATAATCAATACCTAAAACTTGAATTGTTCTACTTCTTACTGGCTATTGCATCAACTTAGAAGCTTCATCTGTGTTCTACTATGGTGCTTTTAGTGTCTCCGCATACCGCAGCACGCGACATAGCTTTGCAGACGATAAGTACAACCGTTTCAGAGAGAAGAGCGGCCAATGTGACGATCTGGCTTTAAGTCGATTCGATAACAAATGACGAAAACGGACGGATTTCTCAGGTTTTTACTACATATGAACTCTTTTCACATTCTCCCGTGCAACTCGGCTGCTAGTCCTCCTTTCATGCAGAATGTCAAGGTCGTAGCTCATGGCCAAGGCACCAAAGCCTGTTAAAAAGTCAATAATCTATACCTAAAACTAGAATTGTACTACTTCTTACTGGCTATTACATCAACTTAGAAGCTTCGTCTGTGTTCTACTATGGTGCTTTTAGTGTCTCCACATAGCGCAGCACGCGACATAGCTTTGCAGACGATAAGTACAACCGTTTCAGAGAGAAGAGCTGCCAATGTGTCGATCTGGCTTTAAGTCGATTCGATAACAAATGACGAAAACGGACGGATTTCTCAGGTTTTTACTACATATGAACACTTTTGACATTCGCCCGTGCAACTCGGCTGCTAGTCCTCCTTTCATGCAGAATCTTAAGGTCCTAGCTCATGTCCAAGGCACCAAAGCCAGCTAAAAAGTTAATAATCAATACCTAAAACTTGAATTGTACTACTTCTTACTGGCTATTACGTCAACTTTGAAGCTTCATCTGTGTTCTACTATGGTGCTTTTAGTTTCTCCGCATACCGCAGCACGCGACATAGTTTTGCAGACAATAAGTACAACCATTTCATAGAGAAGAGCTGCCAATGTGACGATCTGGCTTTAAGTCGATTCGATAACAAATGACGAAAACGGACGGATTTCTCAGGTTTTTACTACATATGAACACTTCTCACATTCTCCCGTGCAACTCGGCTGCTAGTCCTCCTTTCATGCAGAATCTTAAGGTCCTAGCTCATGACCAATGCACCAAAGCAAGCTTAAGAGTCAATAATCGATACCTAAAACTTGAATTGTACTACTTCTTACTGGATATTACATCAACTTAGAATCTTCATCTGTGTTCTACTGTGGTGATTTTAGTGTCTCCGCATACCGCAGCACGTGACATAGCTTTGCAGACGATAAGTACAACCGTTTCAGAGACAAGAGCGGCCAATGTGACGACCTGGCTTTAAGACGATTCGATAACAAATGACGAAAACGGATGGATTTCTAAGGTTTTTACTACATATGAACACTTTTCACATTCTCCCGTGCAACTCGGCTGCTAGTCCTCCTTTCATGAAGAATGTTAAGGTCCTAGCTCATGTCCAAGGGACCAAAGCCAGCTAAAAAGTCAATAATCGGTACCTTAAACTTGAATTGTACTACTTCTTACTGGGTATTACATCAACTTAGAAGCTTGATCTGTGTTCTACTATGGTGCCTTTCCTGTTTCCGCCTACGGCAACACGCGACATAGCTTTGCAGACGATAAGCACAACCGTTTCAGAGAGAAGTGCGGCCAATGTGACGATCTGGATTTAGTCGATTCGATAACAAATGACGAAAACGGACGGATTTCTAAGGTTTTTACTACATATGAACACTTTTCACACTCTCCCATGCAACACGGTTGCTAGTCCTCCTTTCATGCAGAATCTTAAGGTCCTAGCTCATGTCCAAGGCACCAAAGCCAGCTAAAAAGTCAATAATCGATACCTAAAACTTGAATTGTACTACTTCTTACTGGATATTACATCAACTTAGAAGCTTCATCTGTGTTCTACTGTGGTGATTTTAGTGTCTCCGCATACCGCAGCACGTGACATAGCTTTGCAGGCTATAAGTACAACCGTTTCAGAGAGAAGAGCGGCCAATGTGACGATTTGGCTTTAAGTCGATTCGATAACAAATGACGAAAAAGGACGGATTTCTCAGGTTTTTACTACATTTGAACAGTTTTCACATTCTCCCGTGCAACTCGGCTGCTAGTCCACCTTTCATGCAGAATATTAAGGTCCTAGCTCATGTCGAATGCACCAAAGCCAGCTAAAAAGTCAATAATCGATACCTAAAACTTGAATTGTACTGCTTCTTACAGGATATTACATCAACTTAGAAGCTTCATCTGTGTTCTACTGTGGTGATTTTAGTGTCTCCGCATACCGCAGCACGTGACATAGCTTTGCAGACGGTAAGTACAACCGTTTCAGAGAGAAGAGCGGCCAATGTGACGATCTGGCTTTAAGTCGATTCGATAACAAATGACGAAAACGGACGGATTTCTAAGGTTTTTACTACATATGAACACTTTTCACATTCTCCCGTGCAACTCGGCTGCTAGTCCTCCTTTCATGAAGAATGTTAAGGTCCTAGCTCATGTCCAAGGGTCCAAAGCCAGCTAAAAAGTCAATAATCGATAACTTAAACTTGAATTGTACTACTTCTTACTGGGTAGTACATCAACTTAGAAGCTTCATCTGTGTTCTACTATGATGCTTTTAATGTCTCCGCATACCGCAGCACGCGACATAGTTTTGCAGACGATAAGTACAACCGTTTCAGAGAGAAGAGCGGCCAATGTGACGATCTGGCTTTAAGTCGATTCGATAACAAATGACGAAAACGGACGGATTTCTCAGGTTTTTACTACATATGAACACTTTTCTCATCCTCCCGTGCAACTGGCCTGCTAGTCCTCCTTTTATGCAGAATCTTAAAGTCCTAGCTCATGTCCAAGACACGAAAGCCAGCTAAAAAGTCAATAATCGATACCTAAATCTTGAATTGGACTACTTCTTACTGGCTATTACATCAACTTAGAAGCTTCATCTGTGTTCTACTATGGTGCCTTTCCTGTTTCCGCCTACGGCAACACGCGACATAGCTTTGGAGACGATAAGCACAACCGTTTCAGAGTGAAGAGCGGCCAATGTGACGATCTGGCTTTAAGTCGATTCGCTAACAAATGACGAAAAAGGACGGATTTCTAAGGTTATTGCTACATATGAGCACTTTTCACATTCTCCCGTGCAACTCGGCTGCTAGTCCTCCTTTCATGCAGAATCTTAAGGTCCTAGCTCATGTCCAAGGCACCAAAGCCAGCTAAAAGGTCCATATTCAATACCTAAAACTTGAAATGTACTACTTCTTACTGGTGTCTCAGCATGCCGCAGCACGCGACATAGCTTTTCAGACGATAAGTTCAATCGTTTCAGAGAGAAGAGCGGCCAATGTGACGACCTGTCTTTAAGTCGATTCGATAACAAATGACGAAAACGGACGGATTACTCAGGTTTTTACTACATATGAACACATTTCACATTCTCCCGCGCAACTCGGCTGCTAGTCCTCCTTTCATGCAGAATCTTAAAGTCCTAGCTCATGTCCAAGGCACCAAAGCCAGCTAAAAAGTCAATAATCGATTCCTAAAACTTGAATTGTACTACTTCTTACTGGCTATTACATCAACTTAGATGCTTCATCTGTGTTCTACTATGGTGATTTTAGTGTCTCCACATACCGCTGCACGCGACATAGCTTTGCAGACGATATGTTCAAACGTTTCAGAGAGAAGAGCGGCCAATGTGACCATCTGGCTTTAAGTAGATTCGATAACAAATGACGAAAACGGACGGATTTCTCAGGTTTTTACTACATATGAACACTTTTCACGTTCTGACGTGCAACTAGGCTGCTAGTCCTCCTTTCATGCAGAATCTTAAGGTCCTAGCTCATGTCCAAGGTACCGAAGCCAGCTAAAAAGACAATAATCGATACCTAAAACTTGAATTGTTCTACTTCTTACTGGCTATTGCATCAACTTAGGAGCTTCATCTGGGTTCCACTATGGTGATTTTAGTGTCTCCGCATACCGCAGCACGCGACATAGCTTTGCAGACGATAAGTACAACCGTTTCAGAGAGAAGAGCGGCCAATGTGACGATCTGGCTTTAAGTCGATTCGATAACAAATGACGAAAACGGACGGATTTCTCAGGTTTTTACTACATATGAACACTTTTCACATTCTCCCGTGCAACTCGGCTGCTAGTCCTCCTTTCATGCAGAATGTCAAGGTCCTAGCTCATGGCCAAGGCACCAAAGCCAGTTAAAAAGTCAATAATCGATACCTAAAACTTGAATTGTACTACTTCTTACTGGCTATTACATCAACTTAGAAGCTTCGTCTGTGTTCTACTATGGTGCTTTTCCTGTTTCCGCCTACGGCAACAGGTGACATAGCTTTGCAGACGATAAGTACAACCGTTTCAGAGAGAAGAGCGGCCAATGTGACGATCTGGCTTTTAGTCGATTCGATAACAAATGACGAAAACGGACGGATTTCTCAGGTTTTTACTACATATGAACACTTTTCACATTCTCCCGTGCAACTCGGCTGCTAGTCCTCCTTTCATGCAGAATCTTAAGGTCCTAGCTCATGTCCAAGGCACCAAAGCCAGCTAAAAAGTCAATAATCGATACGTAAAACTTGAATTGTACTACTTCTTACTGGTTATTACATCAACTTAGAAGCTTCATCTGTGTTCTACTACGGTGCTTTTAGTTTCTCCACATACCGCAGCACGCGTAATAGTTTTGCAGACGATAAGTACAACCGTTTCAGAGAGAAGAGCGGCCAATGTGACGATCTGGCTTTAAGTCGATTCGATAACAAATGACGAAAACGGACGGATTTCTCAGGTTTTTACTACATATGAACACTTTTCACATTCTCCCCTGGAACTCGGCTGCTAGTCCACCTTTCATGCAGAATCTTAAGGTCCTAGCTCATGTCCAATGCACCAAAGCCAGCTAAAAAGTCAATAATCGATACCTAAAACTTGAATTGTACTACTTCTTACTGGCTATTACATCAACTTAGAAACTTCGTCTGTGTTCTACTATGGTGCTTTTAGTGTCTCCACATACCGCAGCACGCGTAATAGCTTTGCAGACGATAAGTACAACCGTTTCAGAGAGAAGAGCGGCCAATGTGACGATCTGGCTTTACGTCGATTCGATAACAAATGACGAAAACGGACGGATTTCTCAGGTTTTTACTACATATGAACACTTTTCACATTCTCCCGTGCAACTCGGCTGCTAGTATTCCTTTCATGCAGAATCTTAAGGTCCTAGCTCATGTTCAAGGCACCAAAGCCAGCTAAAAATTCAATATTCAGTACCTTATACTTGAATTTTACTACTTCTTACTGGCTATTACATCAACTTAGATGCTTGATCTGTGTTCTACTATGGTGCTTTTAGTGTCTCAACATACCGCAGCACGCGACATACCTTGGCAGACGATAAGTACAACCGTTTCAGAGAGAATAGCGGCCAATGTGACGATCTGGCTTTAGTCGATTCGATAACAAATGACGAAAACGGACGGATTTCTAAGGTTTTTACTACATATGAACACTTTTCACACTCTCCCGTGCAACTCGGTTGCTAGTCCTCCTTTCATGCAGAATCTTAAGGTCCTAGCTCATGTCCAAGGCACCAAAGCCAGCTAAAAAGTCAATAATCGATACCTAAAACTTGAATTGTACTACTTCTTACTGGATATTACATCAACTTAGAAGCTTCATCTGTGTTCTACTGTGGTGATTTTAGTGTCTCCGCATACCGCAGCACGTGACATAGCTTTGCAGACGATAAGTACAACCGTTTCAGAGAGAAGAGCGGCCAATGTGACGATCTGGCTTTAAGTCGATTCGATAACAAATGACGAAAAAGGACGGATTTCTCAGGTTTTTCCTACATTTGAACAGTTTTCACATTCTCCCGTGCAACTCGGCTGCTAGTCCACCTTTCATGCAGAATATTAAGGTCCTAGCTCATGTCCAATGCACCAAAGCCAGCTAAAAAGTCAATAATCGATACCTAAAACTTGAATTGTACTACTTCTTACAGGATATTACATCAACTTAGAAGCTTCATCTGTGTTCTACTGTGGTGATTTTAGTGTCTCCGCATACCGCAGCACGTGACATAGCTTTGCAGACGATAAGTACAACCGTTTCAGAGAGAAGAGCGGCCAATGTGACGATCTGGCTTTAAGTCGATTCGATAACAAATGACGAAAACGGACGGATTTCTCAGGTTTTTAATACATATGAACACTTTTCACATTCTCCCGTGCAACTCGGCTGCTAGTCCTCCTTTCATGAAGAATGTTAAGGTCCTAGCTCATGTCCAAGGGTCCAAAGCCAGCTAAAAAGTCAATAATCGATAACTTAAACTTGAATTGTACTACTTCTTACTGGGTATTACATCAACTTAGAAGCTTCATCTGTGTTCTACTATGATGCTTTTAGTGTCTCCGCATACCGCAGCACGCGACATAGTTTTGCAGACGATAAGTACAACCGTTTCAGAGAGAAGAGCGGCCAATGTGACGATCTGGCTTTAAGTCGATTCGATAACAAATGACGAAAACGGACGGATTTCTCAGGTTTTTACTACATATGAACACTTTTCTCATCCTCCCGTGCAACTGGGCTGCTAGTCCTCCTTTTATGCAGAATCTTAAAGTCCTAGCTCATGTCCAAGGCACGAAAGCCAGCTAAAAAGTCAATAATCGATACCTAAATCTTGAATTGGACTACTTCTTACTGGCTATTACATCAACTTAGAAGCTTCATCTGTGTTCTACTATGGTGCTTTTCCTGTTTCCGCCTACGGCAACACGCGACATAGCTTTGCAGACGATAAGCACAACCGTTTCAGAGAGAAGAGCGGCCAATGTGACGATCTGGCTTTAAGTCGATTCGCTAACAAATGACGAAAAAGGACGGATTTCTAAGGTTATTGCTACATATGAGCACTTTTCACATTCTCCCGTGCAACTCGGCTGCTAGTCCTCCTTTCATGCAGAATCTTAAGGTCCTAGCTCATGTCCAAGGCACCAAAGCCAGCTAAAAGGTCCATATTCAATACCTAAAACTTGAAATGTACTACTTCTTACTGGTGTCTCAGCATGCCGCAGCACGCGACATAGCTTTTCAGACGATAAGTTCAATCGTTTCAGAGAGAAGAGCGGCCAATGTGACGACCTGTCTTTAAGTCGATTCGATAACAAATGACGAAAACGGACGGATTACTCAGGTTTTTACTACATATGAACACATTTCACATTCTCCCGCGCAACTCGGCTGCTAGTCCTCCTTTCATGCAGAATCTTAAAGTCCTAGCTCATGTCCAAGGCACCAAAGCCAGCTAAAAAGTCAATAATCGATTCCTAAAACTTGAATTGTACTACTTCTTACTGGCTATTACATCAACTTAGATGCTTCATCTGTGTTCTACTATGGTGATTTTAGTGTCTCCACATACCGCTGCACGCGACATAGCTTTGCAGACGATATGTTCAAACGTTTCAGAGAGAAGAGCGGCCAATGTGACCATCTGGCTTTAAGTAGATTCGATAACAAATGACGAAAACGGACGGATTTCTCAGGTTTTTACTACATATGAACACTTTTCACGTTCTGACGTGCAACTAGGCTGCTAGTCCTCCTTTCATGCAGAATCTTAAGGTCCTAGCTCATGTCCAAGGTACCGAAGCCAGCTAAAAAGACAATAATCGATACCTAAAACTTGAATTGTTCTACTTCTTACTGGCTATTGCATCAACTTAGGAGCTTCATCTGGGTTCCACTATGGTGATTTTAGTGTCTCCGCATACCGCAGCACGCGACATAGCTTTGCAGACGATAAGTACAACCGTTTCAGAGAGAAGAGCGGCCAATGTGACGATCTGGCTTTAAGTCGATTCGATAACAAATGACGAAAACGGACGGATTTCTCAGGTTTTTACTACATATGAACACTTTTCACATTCTCCCGTGCAACTCGGCTGCTAGTCCTCCTTTCATGCAGAATGTCAAGGTCCTAGCTCATGGCCAAGGCACCAAAGCCAGTTAAAAAGTCAATAATCGATACCTAAAACTTGAATTGTACTACTTCTTACTGGCTATTACATCAACTTAGAAGCTTCGTCTGTGTTCTACTATGGTGCTTTTCCTGTTTCCGCCTACGGCAACAGGTGACATAGCTTTGCAGACGATAAGTACAACCGTTTCAGAGAGAAGAGCGGCCAATGTGACGATCTGGCTTTTAGTCGATTCGATAACAAATGACGAAAACGGACGGATTTCTCAGGTTTTTACTACATATGAACACTTTTCACATTCTCCCGTGCAACTCGGCTGCTAGTCCTCCTTTCATGCAGAATCTTAAGGTCCTAGCTCATGTCCAAGGCACCAAAGCCAGCTAAAAAGTCAATAATCGATACGTAAAACTTGAATTGTACTACTTCTTACTGGTTATTACATCAACTTAGAAGCTTCATCTGTGTTCTACTACGGTGCTTTTAGTTTCTCCACATACCGCAGCACGCGTAATAGTTTTGCAGACGATAAGTACAACCGTTTCAGAGAGAAGAGCGGCCAATGTGACGATCTGGCTTTAAGTCGATTCGATAACAAATGACGAAAACGGACGGATTTCTCAGGTTTTTACTACATATGAACACTTTTCACATTCTCCCCTGGAACTCGGCTGCTAGTCCACCTTTCATGCAGAATCTTAAGGTCCTAGCTCATGTCCAATGCACCAAAGCCAGCTAAAAAGTCAATAATCGATACCTAAAACTTGAATTGTACTACTTCTTACTGGCTATTACATCAACTTAGAAACTTCGTCTGTGTTCTACTATGGTGCTTTTAGTGTCTCCACATACCGCAGCACGCGTAATAGCTTTGCAGACGATAAGTACAACCGTTTCAGAGAGAAGAGCGGCCAATGTGACGATCTGGCTTTACGTCGATTCGATAACAAATGACGAAAACGGACGGATTTCTCAGGTTTTTACTACATATGAACACTTTTCACATTCTCCCGTGCAACTCGGCTGCTAGTATTCCTTTCATGCAGAATCTTAAGGTCCTAGCTCATGTTCAAGGCACCAAAGCCAGCTAAAAATTCAATATTCAGTACCTTATACTTGAATTTTACTACTTCTTACTGGCTATTACATCAACTTAGATGCTTGATCTGTGTTCTACTATGGTGCTTTTAGTGTCTCAACATACCGCAGCACGCGACATACCTTGGCAGACGATAAGTACAACCGTTTCAGAGAGAATAGCGGCCAATGTGACGATCTGGCTTTAGTCGATTCGATAACAAATGACGAAAACGGACGGATTTCTAAGGTTTTTACTACATATGAACACTTTTCACACTCTCCCGTGCAACTCGGTTGCTAGTCCTCCTTTCATGCAGAATCTTAAGGTCCTAGCTCATGTCCAAGGCACCAAAGCCAGCTAAAAAGTCAATAATCGATACCTAAAACTTGAATTGTACTACTTCTTACTGGATATTACATCAACTTAGAAGCTTCATCTGTGTTCTACTGTGGTGATTTTAGTGTCTCCGCATACCGCAGCACGTGACATAGCTTTGCAGACGATAAGTACAACCGTTTCAGAGAGAAGAGCGGCCAATGTGACGATCTGGCTTTAAGTCGATTCGATAACAAATGACGAAAAAGGACGGATTTCTCAGGTTTTTCCTACATTTGAACAGTTTTCACATTCTCCCGTGCAACTCGGCTGCTAGTCCACCTTTCATGCAGAATATTAAGGTCCTAGCTCATGTCCAATGCACCAAAGCCAGCTAAAAAGTCAATAATCGATACCTAAAACTTGAATTGTACTACTTCTTACAGGATATTACATCAACTTAGAAGCTTCATCTGTGTTCTACTGTGGTGATTTTAGTGTCTCCGCATACCGCAGCACGTGACATAGCTTTGCAGACGATAAGTACAACCGTTTCAGAGAGAAGAGCGGCCAATGTGACGATCTGGCTTTAAGTCGATTCGATAACAAATGACGAAAACGGACGGATTTCTCAGGTTTTTAATACATATGAACACTTTTCACATTCTCCCGTGCAACTCGGCTGCTAGTCCTCCTTTCATGAAGAATGTTAAGGTCCTAGCTCATGTCCAAGGGTCCAAAGCCAGCTAAAAAGTCAATAATCGATAACTTAAACTTGAATTGTACTACTTCTTACTGGGTATTACATCAACTTAGAAGCTTCATCTGTGTTCTACTATGATGCTTTTAGTGTCTCCGCATACCGCAGCACGCGACATAGTTTTGCAGACGATAAGTACAACCGTTTCAGAGAGAAGAGCGGCCAATGTGACGATCTGGCTTTAAGTCGATTCGATAACAAATGACGAAAACGGACGGATTTCTCAGGTTTTTACTACATATGAACACTTTTCTCATCCTCCCGTGCAACTGGGCTGCTAGTCCTCCTTTTATGCAGAATCTTAAAGTCCTAGCTCATGTCCAAGGCACGAAAGCCAGCTAAAAAGTCAATAATCGATACCTAAATCTTGAATTGGACTACTTCTTACTGGCTATTACATCAACTTAGAAGCTTCATCTGTGTTCTACTATGGTGCTTTTCCTGTTTCCGCCTACGGCAACACGCGACATAGCTTTGCAGACGATAAGCACAACCGTTTCAGAGAGAAGAGCGGCCAATGTGACGATCTGGCTTTAAGTCGATTCGCTAACAAATGACGAAAAAGGACGGATTTCTATGGTTATTACTACATATAAACACTTTTCACATTCTCCCGTGCAACTCGGCTGCTAGTCCTCCTTTCATGCAGAATCTTAAGGTCCTAGCTCATGTCCAAGGCACCAAAGCCAGCTAAAAGGTCCATATTCAATACCTAAAACTTGAAATGTACTACTTCTTACTGGCTATTACATCAACTTAGAAGCTTGATCTGTGTTCTACTATGGTGCTTTTAGTGTCTCAGCATGCCGCAGCACGCGACATAGCTTTTCAGACGATAAGTTCAACCGTTTCAGAGAGAAGAGCGGCCAATGTGACGACCTGTCTTTAAGTCGATTCGATAACAAATGACGAAAACGGACGGATTACTCAGGTTTTTACTACATATGAACACATTTCACATTCTCCCGCGCAACTCGGCAGCTAGTCCTCCTTTCATGCAGAATCTTAAAGTCCTAGCTCATGTCCAAGGCACCAAAGCCAGCTAAAAAGTCAATAATCGATTCCTAAAACTTGAATTGTACTACTTCTTACTGGCTATTACATCAACTTAGATGCTTCATCTGTGTTCTACTATGGTGATTTTAGTGTCTCCACATACCGCTGCACGCGACATAGCTTTGCAGACGATATGTTCAAACGTTTCAGAGAGAAGAGCGGCCAATGTGACCATCTGGCTTTAAGTAGATTCGATAACAAATGACGAAAACGGACGGATTTCTCAGGTTTTTACTACATATGAACACTTTTCACATTCTGACGTGCAACTAGGCTGCTAGTCCTCCTTTCACGCAGAATGTCAAGGTCCTAGCTCATGGCCAAGGCACCAAAGCCAGTTAAAAAGTCAATAACCGATACCTAAAACTTGAATTGTACTACTTCTTACTGGCTATTACATCAACTTAGAAGCTTCATCTGTGTTCTACTACGGTGCTTTTAGTTTCTCCACATACCGCAGCACGCGACATAGTTTTGCAGACGATAAGTACAACCGTTTCAGAGAGAAGAGCGGCCAATGTGACGATCTGGCTTTAAGTCGATTCGATAACAAATGACGAAAACGGACGGATTTCTCAGGTTTTTACTACATATGAACACTTTTCACATTCTCCCGTGGAACTCGGCTGCTAGTCCACCTTTCATGCAGAATCTTAAGGTCCTAGCTCATGTCCAATGCACCAAAGCCAGCTAAAAAGTCAATAATCGATACCTAAAACTTGAATTGTACTACTTCTTACTGGCTATTACATCAACTTAGAAACTTCGTCTGTGTTCTACTATGGTGCTTTTAGTGTCTCCACATAGCGCAGCACGCGACATAGCTTTGCAGACGATAAGTACAACCGTTTCAGAGAGAAGAGCGGCCAATGTGACGATCTGGCTTTACGTCGATTCGATAACAAATGACGAAAACGGATGGATTTCTCAGGTTTTTACTACATATGAACACTTTTGACATTCTCCCGTGCAACTCGGCTGCTAGTCCTCCTTTCATGCAGAATCTTAAGGTCCTAGCTCATGTCCAAGGCTCCAAAGCCAGCTAAAAAGTCAATAACCGATACCTAAAACTTGAATTGTACTACTTCTTACTGGCTATTTCATCATCTTAGGAGCTTCATCTGTGTTCTACTATGGTGCTTTTAGTGTCTCCGAATACCGCAGTACGCGACATAGCTTTGCAGACGATAATTACAACCGTTTCAGAGAGAAGAGCGGCCAATGTGACGATCTAACTTTAAGTCGATTCGATAACAAATGACGAAAACGAACGGATTTCTCAGGTTTTTACTACATATGACCACTTTTCACATTCTCCCATGCAACTCGGCTGCTAGTCCTCCTTTCATGCAGAATCTTAAGGTCCTAGCTCATGTCCAAGGCACCAAAGCCAGCTAAAAAGTCAATAATCAATATCTAAAACTTGAATTGTACTACTTCTTCCTGGCTATTACATCAACTTAGAAGCTTCATCTGTGTTCTACTACGGTGGTTTTAGTTTCTCCGCATACCGCAGCACGCGACACAGTTTTTCAACGATAAGTACAACCGTTTCAGAGAGAAGAGCGGCCAATGTGACGATCTGGCTTTAAGTCGATTCGATAACAAATGACGAAAACGGACGGATTTCTCAGGTTTTTACTACATATGAACACTTTTCACATTCTGACGTGCAACTCGGCTGCTAGTCCTCCTTTCATGCAGAATCTTAAGGTCCTAGCTCATGGCCAAGGTACCGAAGCCAGCTAATAAGGCAATAATCGATACCTAAAACTTGAATTGTTCTACTTCTTACTGGCTATTGCACCAACTTAGAAGCTTCATTTGTGTTCTACTATGGTGATTTTAGTGTCTCCGCATACCGCAGCACGCGACATAGCTTTGCAGACGATAAGTACAACCGTTTCAGAGAGAAGAGCGGCCAATGTGACGATCTAGCTTTAAGTCGATTCGATTACAAATGACGAAAACGGACGGATTTCTCAGGTTTTTACTACATATGAACACTTTTCACATTCTCCCGTGCAACTCGGCTGCTAGTCCTCCTTTCATGCAGAATGTCAAGGTCCTAGCTCATGGCCAAGGCACCAAAGCCAGTTAAAAAGTCAATAATCGATACCTAAAACTTGAATTGTACTACTTCTTACTGGCTATTACATCAACTTAGAAGCTTCGTCTGTGTTCTACTATGGTGCTTTTCCTGTTTCCGCCTACGGCAACACGTGACATAGCTTTGCAGACGATAAGTACAACCGTTTCAGAGAGAAGAGCGGCCAATGTGACGATCTGGCTTTTAGTCGATTCGATAACAAATGACGAAAACGGACGGATTTCTCAGGTTTTTACTACATATGAACACTTTTCACATTCTCCCGTGCAACTCGGCTGCTAGTCCTCCTTTCATGCAGAATCTTAAGGTCCTAGCTCATGTCCAAGGCACCAAAGCCAGCTAAAAAGTCAATAATCGATACGTAAAACTTGAATTGTACTACTTCTTACTGGCTATTACATCAACTTAGAAGCTTCATCTGTGTTCTACTACGGTGCTTTTAGTTTCTCCGCATACCGCAGCACGCGACATAGTTTTGCAGACGATAAGTACAACCGTTTCAGAGAGAAGAGCGGCCAATGTTACGATCTGGCTTTAAGTCGATTCGATAACAAATGACGAAAACGGATGGATTTCTCAGGTTTTTACTACATATGAACACTTTTCACATTCTCCCGTGCAACTCGGCTGCTAGTCCACCTTTCATGCAGAATCTTAAGGTCCTAGCTCATGTCCAATGCACCAAAGCCAGCTAAAAAGTCAATAATCGATACCTAAAACTTGAATTGTACTACTTCTTACTGGCTATTACATCAACTTAAAAGCTTCGTCTGTGTTCTACTATGGTGCTTTTAGTGTCTCCACATAGCGCAGCACGCGACATAGCTTTGCAGACGATAAGTACAACCGTTTCAGAGAGAAGAGCGGCCAATGTGACGATCTGGCTTTACGTCGATTCGATAACAAATGACGAAAACGGAGTGATTTCTCAGGTTTTTACTACATATGAACACTTTTGACATTCTCCCGTGCAACTCGGCTGCTAGTCCTCCTTTCATGCAGAATCTTAAGGTCCTAGCTCATGTCCAAGGCACCAAAGCCAGCTAAAAAGTCAATAACCGACACCTAAAACTTGAATTGTACTACTTCTTACTGGCTATTACATCATCTTAGGAGCTTCATCTGTGTTCTACTATGGTGCTTTTAGTGTCTCCGAATACCGCAGTACGCGACATAGCTTTGCAGACGATAAGTACAACCGTTTCAGAGAGAAGAGCGGCCAATGTGACGATCTGGCTTTAAGTCGATTCGATAACAAATGACGAAAACGAACGTATTTCTCAGGTTTTTACTACATATGACCACTTTTCACATTCTCCCGTGCAACTCGGCTGCTAGTCCTCCTTTCATGCAGAATCTTAAGGTCCTAGCTCATGTCCAAGGCACCAAAGCCAGCTAAAAAGTCAATAATCAATACCTAAAACTTGAATTGTACTACTTCTTACTGGCTATTACATCAACTTAGAAGCTTCATCTGTGTTCTGCTACGGTGCTTTTAGTTTCTCCGCATACCGCAGCACGCGACATAGTTTTGCAGACGATAAGTACAACCATTTCAGAGAGAAGAGCTGCCAATGTGACGATCTGGCTTTAAGTCGATTCGATAACAAATGACGAAAAAGGACGGATCTCTCAGGTTATTACTACATATGAACACTTTTCACATTCTCCCGTGCAACTCGGCTGCTAGTCCTCCTATTATGCAGAATCTTAAAGTCCTAGCTCATGTCCAAGGCACCAAAGCCAGCTAAAAAGTCAATAATCGATACCTAAAACTTGAATTGGACTACTTCTTACTGGGTATTACATCAACTTAGAAGCTTCATCTGTGTTCTATTATGGTGCTTTTCCTGTTTCCGCCTACGGCAACTCGCGACATAGCTTTGCAGACGATAAGTACAACCGTTTCAGAGAGAAGAGCGGCCAATGTGACGATCTGGCTTTAAGTCGATTCGATAACAAATGAGGAAAACGGACGGATTTCTCAGGTTTTTACTACATATGAACACTTTTCACATTCTCCCGTGCAACTCGGCTGCTAGTCCTCCTTTCATGCAGAATCTTAAGGTCCTAGCTCATGTCCAAGGCACCAAAGCCAGCTAAAAAGTCAATAACCGATACCTAAAACTTGAATTGTACTTCTTCTTACTGGCTATTACATCATCTTAGAAGCTTCATCAGTGTTCTACTATGGTGCTTTTAGTGTCTCCAAATACCGCAGTACGCGACATAGTTTTGCTGACGATAAGTACAACCGTTTCAGAGAGAAGAGCGGCCAATGTTACGATCTGGCTTTAAGTCGATTCGATAACAAATGACGAAAACGGACGGATTTCTCAGGTTTTTACTACATATGAACACCTTTCACATTCTCCCGTGCAACTCGGCTGCTAGTCCTCCTTTCATGCAGAATCTTAATGTCCTAGCACATGTCCAAGGCACCAAAGCCAGCTAAAAGGTCAATATTCAATACCTAAGACTTGAATTGTACTACTTCTTACTGGCTATTACATCAACTTAGAAGCTTCATCTGTGTTCTACTATGGTGCTTTTAGTGTCTCCGCATACCACAACACGCGACATAGTTTTGCAATCGATAAGTACAACCGTTTCAGAGAGAAGAGCGGCCAATGTGACGATCTGGCTTTAAGTCGATTCGATAACAAATGACGAAAACGTACGGATTTCTCAGGTTTTTGCTACATATGAACACTTTTCACATTCTCCCGTGCAACTCGGCTGCTAGTCCACCTTTCATGCAGGATATTAGGGTCCTAGCTCATGTCCAATGCACCAAAGTCAGCTAAAAAGTCAATAATCGATACCTAAAACTTGAATTGTACTACTTCTTACTGGATATTACATCAACTTAGAATCTTCATCTGTGTTCTACTGTGGTGATTTTAGTGTCTCCGCATACCGCAGCACGTAACATAGCTTTGCAGACGATAAGTACAACCGTTTCAGAGAGAAGAGCGGCCAATGTGACGATCTGGCTTTAAGTCGATTCGATAACAAATGACGAAAACGGATGGATTTCTAAGGTTTTTACTACATATGAACACTTTTCACATTCTCCCGTGCAACTCGGCTGCTAGTCCTCCTTTCATGAAGAATGTTAAGGTCCTAGCTCATGTCCAAGGCACCAAAGCCAGCTAAAAATTCAATATTCAGTACCTTATACTTGAAATTTACTACTTCTTACTGGCTATTACATCAACTTAGAAGCTTGATCTGTGTTCTACTATGGTGCTTTTAGTGTCTCAGTATACCACAGCACGCGACATAGCTTTGCAGACGATAAGTACAACCGTTTCAGAGAGAAGAGCGGCCAATGTTACGATCTGGCTTTAAGTCGATTCGATAACAAATGTCGAAAACGGATGGATTTCTCAGGTTTTTACTACATATGAACACTTTTCACATTCTGACGTGCAACTCGGCTGCTAGTCCTCCTTTCATGCAGAATCTTAAGGTCCTAGCTCATGGCCAAGGTACCGAAGCCAGCTAATAAGACAATAATCGATACCTAAAACTTGAATTGTTCTACTTCTTACTGGCTATTGCACCAACTTAGAAGCTTCATTTGTGTTCTACTATGGTGATTTTAGTGTCTCCGCATACCGCAGCACGCGACATAGCTTTGCAGACGATAAGTACAACCGTTTCAGAGAGAAGAGCGGCCAATGTGACGATCTGGCTTTAAGTCGATTCGATTACAAATGACGAAAACGGACGGATTTCTCAGGTTTTTACTACATATGAACACTTTTCACATTCTCCCGTGCAACTCGGCTGCTAGTCCTCCTTTCATGCAGAATGTCAAGGTCCTAGCTCATGGCCAAGGCACCAAAGCCAGTTAAAAAGTCAATAATCGATACCTAAAACTTGAATTGTACTACTTCTTACTGGCTATTACATCAACTTAGAAGCTTCGTCTGTGTTCTATTATGGTGCTTTTCCTGTTTCCGCCTACGGCAACACGTGACATAGCTTTGCAGACGATAAGTACAACCGTTTCAGAGAGAAGAGCGGCCAATGTGACGATCTGGCTTTTAGTCGATTCGATAACAAATGACGAAAACGGACGGATTTCTCAGGTTTTTACTACATATGAACACTTTTCACATTCTCCCGTGCAACTCGGCTGCTAGTCCTCCTTTCATGCAGAATCTTAAGGTCCTAGCTCATGTCCAAGGCACCAAAGCCAGCTAAAAAGTCAATAATCGATACGTAAAACTTGAATTGTACTACTTCTTACTGGCTATTACATCAACTTAGAAGCTTCATCTGTGTTCTACTACGGTGCTTTTAGTTTCTCCGCATACCGCAGCACGTGACATAGTTTTGCAGACGATAAGTACAACCGTTTCAGAGAGAAGAGCGGCCAATGTTACGATCTGGCTTTAAGTCGATTCGATAACAAATGACGAAAACGGATGGATTTCTCAGGTTTTTACTACATATGAACACTTTTCACATTCTCCCGTGCAACTCGGCTGCTAGTCCACCTTTCATGCAGAATCTTAAGGTCCTAGCTCATGTCCAATGCACCAAAGCCAGCTAAAAAGTCAATAATCGATACCTAAAACTTGAATTGTACTACTTCTTACTGGCTATTACATCAACTTAAAAGCTTCGTCTGTGTTCTACTATGGTGCTTTTAGTGTCTCCACATAGCGCAGCACGCGACATAGCTTTGCAGACGATAAGTACAACCGTTTCAGAGAGAAGAGCGGCCAATGTGACGATCTGGCTTTACGTCGATTCGATAACAAATGACGAAAACGGAGTGATTTCTCAGGTTTTTACTACATATGAACACTTTTGACATTCTCCCGTGCAACTCGGCTGCTAGTCCTCCTTTCATGCAGAATCTTAAGGTCCTAGCTCATGTCCAAGGCACCAATGCCAGCTAAAAAGTCAATAACCGACACCTAAAACTTGAATTGTACTACTTCTTACTGGCTATTACATCATCTTAGGAGCTTCATCTGTGTTCTACTATGGTGCTTTTAGTGTCTCCGAATACCGCAGTACGCGACATAGCTTTGCAGACGATAAGTACAACCGTTTCAGAGAGAAGAGCGGCCAATGTGACGATCTGGCTTTAAGTCGATTCGATAACAAATGACGAAAACGAACGTATTTCTCAGGTTTTTACTACATATGACCACTTTTCACATTCTCCCGTGCAACTCGGCTGCTAGTCCTCCTTTCATGCAGAATCTTAAGGTCCTAGCTCATGTCCAAGGCACCAAAGCCAGCTAAAAAGTCAATAATCAATACCTAAAACTTGAATTGTACTACTTCTTACTGGCTATTACATCAACTTAGAAGCTTCATCTGTGTTCTGCTACGGTGCTTTTAGTTTCTCCGCATACCGCAGCACGCGACATAGTTTTGCAGACGATAAGTACAACCATTTCAGAGAGAAGAGCTGCCAATGTGACGATCTGGCTTTAAGTCGATTCGATAACAAATGACGAAAAAGGACGGATCTCTCAGGTTATTACTACATATGAACACTTTTCACATTCTCCCGTGCAACTCGGCTGCTAGTCCTCCTATTATGCAGAATCTTAAAGTCCTAGCTCATGTCCAAGGCACCAAAGCCAGCTAAAAAGGCAATAATCGATACCTAAAACTTGAATTGGACTACTTCTTACTGGGTATTACATCAACTTAGAAGCTTCATCTGTGTTCTATTATGGTGCTTTTCCTGTTTCCGCCTACGGCAACTCGCGACATAGCTTTGCAGACGATAAGTACAACCGTTTCAGAGAGAAGAGCGGCCAATGTGACGATCTGGCTTTAAGTCGATTCGATAACAAATGACGAAAACGGACGGATTTCTAAGGTTTTTACTACATATGAACACTTTTCACATTCTCCCGTGCAACTCGGTTGCAAGTCCTCCTTTCATGCAGAATCTTAAGGTCCTAGCTCATGTCCAAGGCACCAAAGCCAGCTAAAAAGTCAATAATCGATACCTAAAACTTGAATTGTACTACTTCTTACTGGATATTACATCAACTTAGAAGCTTCATCTGTGTTCTACTGTGGTGATTTTAGTGTCTCCGCATACCACAGCACGTGACATAGCTTTGCAGACGATAAGTACAACCGTTTCAGAGAGAAGGGCGGCCAATGTGACGATGTGGCTTTAAGTCGATTCGATAACAAATGACGAAAACGGACGGATATCTCACGTTTTTACTACATTTGAACAGTTTTCACATTCTCCCGTGCAACTCGGCTGCTAGTCCACCTTTCATGCAGAATATCAAGGTCCTAGCTCATGTCCAATGCACCAAAGCCAGCTAAAAAGTCAATAATCGATACCTAAAACTTGAATTGTACTACTTCTTACTGGATATTACATCAACTTAGAAGCTTGATCTGTGTTCTTCTATGGTGCTTTTAGTGTCTCAGCATGCCGCAGCACGCGACATAGCTTTTCAGACGATAAGTACAACCGTTTCAGAGAGAAGAGCGGCCAATGTGACGATCTGTCTTTAAGTCGATTCGATAACAAATGACGAAAACGGAAGAATTACTCAGGTTTTTACTACATATGAACACATTTCACATTCTCCCGCGCAACTCGGCTGCTAGTCCTCCTTGCATGCAGAATCTTAAAGTCCTAGCTCATGTCCAAGGCACCAAAGCCAGCTAAAAAGTCAATAATCGATTCCTAAAACTTGAATTGCTACTTCTTACTGGCTATTACATCAACTTAGATGCTTCATCTGTGTTCTACTATGGTGATTTTAGTGTCTCCTCATACCGCTGCACGCGACATAGCTTTGCAGACGATATGTACAAACGTTTCAGAGAGAAGAGCGGCCAATGTGGCCATCTGGCTTTAAGTAGATTCGATAACAAATGACGAAAACGGACGGATTTCTCAGGTTTTTACTACATATGAACACTTTTCACATTCTGACGTGCAACTTGGCTGCTAGTCCTCCTTTCATGCAGAATCTTAAGGTCCTAGCTCATGTCCAAGGTACCGAAGCCAGCTAATAAGACAATAATCGATACCTAAATCTTGAATTGTTCTACTTCTTACTGGCTATTGCACCAACTTAGAAGCTTCATCTGTGTTCTACTATGGTGATTTTAGTGTCTCCGCATACCGCAGCACGCGACATAGCTTTGCAGACGATAAGTACAACCGTTTCAGAGAGAAGAGCGGCCAATGTGACGATCTGGCTTTAAGTCGATTCGATAACAAATGACGAAAACGGACGGATTTCTCAGGTTTTTACTACATATGAACACTTTTCACATTCTCCCGTGCAACTCGGCTGCTAGTCCTCCTTTCATGCAGAATGTCAAGGTCCTAGCTCATGGCCAAGGCACCAAAGCCAGTTAAAAAGTCAATAATCGATACCTAAAACTTGAATTGTACTACTTCTTACTGGCTATTACATCAACTTAGAAGCTTCGTCTGTGTTCTACTATGGTGCTTTTCCTGTTTCAGCCTACGGCAACACGTGACATAGCTTTGCAGACGATAAGTACAACCGTTTCAGAGAGAAGAGCGGCCAATGTGACGATCTGGCTTTAAGTCGATTCGATAACAAATGACGAAAACGGACGGATTTCTCAGGTTTTTACTACATATGAACACTTTTCACATTCTCCCGTGCAACTCGGCTGCTAGTCCTCCTTTCATGCAGAATCTTAAGGTCCTAGCTCATGTCCAAGGCACCAAAGCCAGCTAAAAAGTCAATAATCGATACGTAAAACTTGAATTGTACTACTTCTTACTGGCTATTACATCAACTTAGAAGCTTCATCTGTGTTCTACTACGGTGCTTTTAGTTTCTCCGCATACCGCAGCACGCGACATAGTTTTGCAGACGATAAGTACAACCGTTTCAGAGAGAAGAGCGGCCAATGTGACGATCTGGCTTTAAGTCGATTCGATAACAAATGACGAAAACGGATGGATTTCTCAGGTTTTTACTACATATGAACACTTTTCACATTCTCCCGTGCAACTCGGCTGCTAGTCCACCTTTCATGCAGAATCTTAAGGTCCTAGCTCATGTCCAATGCACCAAAGCCAGCTAAAAAGTCAATAATCGATACCTAAAACTTGAATTGTACTACTTCTTACTGGCTATTACATCAACTTAGAAGCTTCGTCTGTGTTCTACTATGGTGCTTTTAGTGTCTCCACATAGCGCAGCACGCGACATAGCTTTGCAGACGATAAGTACAACCGTTTCAGAGAGAAGAGCGGCCAATGTGACGATCTGGCTTTACGTCGATTCGATAACAAATGACGAAAACGGAGTGATTTCTCAGGTTTTTACTACATATGAACACTTTTGACATTCTCCCGTGCAACTCGGCTGCTAGTCCTCCTTTCATGCAGAATCTTAAGGTCCTAGCTCATGTCCAAGGCACCAAAGCCAGCTAAAAAGTCAATAACCGACACCTAAAACTTGAATAGTACTACTTCTTACTGGGTATTACATCAACTTAGAAGCTTCATCTGTGTTCTATTATGGTGCTTTTCCTGTTTCCGCCTATGGCAACTCGCGACATAGCTTTGCAGACGATAAGTACAACCGTTTCAGAGAGAAGAGCGGCCAATGTGACGATCTGGCTTTAAGTCGATTCGATAACAAATGAGGAAAACGGACGGATTTCTCAGGTTTTTACTACATATGAACACTTTTCACATTCTCCCGTGAAACTCGGCTGCTAGTCCTCCTTTCATGCAGAATCTTAAGGTCCTAGCTCATGTCCAAGGCACCAAAGCCAGCTAAAAAGTCAATAACCGATACCTAAAACTTGAATTGTACTTCTTCTTACTGGCTATTACATCATCTTAGAAGCTTCATCAGTGTTCTACTATGGTGCTTTTAGTGTCTCCAAATACCGCAGTACGCGACATAGTTTTGCTGACGATAAGTACAACCGTTTCGGAGAGAAGAGCGGCCAATGTTACGATCTGGCTTTAAGTCGATTCGATAACAAATGACGAAAACGGACGGATTTCACAGGTTTTTACTACATATGAACACTTTTCACATTCTCCCGTGCAACTCGGCTGCTAGTCCTCCTTTCATGAAGAATGTTAAGGTCCTAGCTCATGTCCAAGGCACCAAAGCCAGCTAAAAAGTCTATAATCGATACCTTAAACTTGAATTGTACTACTTCTTACTGGGTATTACATCAACTTAGAAGCTTCATCTGTGTTCTACTATGGTGCTTTTAGTGTCTCCGCATACCGCAGCACGCGACATAGCTTTGCAGGCGATAAGTACATCCGTTTCACAGAGAAGAGCGCCCAATGTGACGATCTGGCTTTAAGTCGATTCGATAACAAATGATGAAAACGGACGGATTTCTCAGGTTTTTACTACATTTGAACAGTTTTCACATTCTCCCGTGCAACTCGGCTGCTAGTCCTCCTTTCATGCAGAATATTAAGGTCCTAGCTCATGTCCAAGGCACCAAAGCCAGCTAAAAAGTCAATAATCGATACCTAAAACTTGAATTGTACTACTTCTTACTAGATATTACATCAACTTAGAAGCTTCATCTGTGTTCTACTGTGGTGATTTTAGTGTCTCCGCATACCGCAGCACGTGACATAGCTTTGCAGACGATAAGTACAACCGTTTCAGAGAGAAGAGCGGCCAATGTGACGATGTGGCTTTAAGTCGATTCGATAACAAATGACGAAAACGGACGGATTTCTCACGTTTTTACTACATTTGAACAGTTTTCACATTCTCCCGTGCAACTCGGCTGCTAGTCCACCTTTCATGCAGAATATCAAGGTCCTATCTCATGTCCAATGCACCAAAGCCAGCTAAAAAGTCAATAATCGATACCTAAAACTTGAATTGTACTACTTCTTACTGGATATTACATCAACTTAGAAGCTTCATCTGTGTTCTACTGTGGTGATTTTAGTGTCTCCGCATACCGCAGCACGTGACATAGCTTTGCAGACGATAAGTACAACCGTTTCAGAGAGAAGAGCGGCCAATGTGACGATCTGGCTTTAAGTCGATTCGATAACAAATGACTAAAACGGACGGATTTCTAAGGTTTTTACTACATATGAACACTTTTCACATTCTCCCGTGCAACTCGGCTGCTAGTCCTCCATTGATGAAGAATGTTAAGGTCCTAGCTCATGTCCAAGGGACCAAAGCCAGCTAAAAAGTCAATAATCGATACCTTAAACTTGAATTGTACTACTTCTTACTGGGTATTACATCAACTTAGAAGCTTCATCTGTGTTCTACTATGGTGCTTTTAGTGTCTCCCCATACCGCAGCACGCGACATAGCTTTGCAGACGATAAGTACAACCGTTTCAGAGAGAAGAGCGGCCAATGTGACGATCTGGCTTTAAGTCGATTCGATAACAAATGACGAAAACGGACGGATTTCTCAGGTTTTTACTACATATGAACACTTTTCCCATTCTCCGTGCAACTGGGCTGCTGGTCCTCCTTTTATGCAGAATCTTAAAGTCCTAGCTCATGTCCAAGGCACCAAAGCCAGCTAAAAAGTCAATAACCGATACCTAAAACTTGAATTGTACTACTTCTTACTGGCTATTTCATCATCTTAGGAACTTCATCTGTGTTCTACTATGGTGCTTTTAGTGTCTCCGAATACCGCAGTACGCGACATAGCTTTGCAGACGATAAGTACAACCGTTTCAGAGAGAAGAGCGGCCAATGTGACGATCTGGCTTTAAGTCGATTCTATATCAAATGACGAAAACGAACGGATTTCTCAGGTTTTTACTACATATGACCACTTTTCACATTCTCCCGTGCAACTCGGCTGCTAGTCCTCCTTTCATGTAGAACCTTAAGGTCATAGCTCATGTCCAAGGCGCCAAAGCCAGCTAAAAAGTCAATAATCAATACCTAAAACTTGAATTGTACTACTTCTTACTGGCTATTACATCAACTTAGAAGCTTCATCTGTGTTCTACTACGGTGATTTTAGTTTCTCCGCATACCGCAGCACGCGACATAGTTTTGCAGACGATAAGTACAACCATTTCAGAGAGAACAGCTGCCAATGTGACGATCTGGCTTTAAGTCGATTCGATAACAAATGACGAAAAAGGACGGATTTTTCAGGTTATTACTACATATGAACACTTTTCACATTCTCCCGTGCAACTCGGCTGCTAGTCCTCCTATTATGCAGAATCTTATAGTCCTAGCTCATGTCCAAGGCACCAAAGCCAGCTAAAAAGTCAATAATCGATACCTAAAACTTGAATTGTACTACTTCTTACTGGATATTACATCAACTTAGAAGCTTCATCTGTGTTCTACTGTGGTGATTTTAGTGTCTCCGCATACCGCAGCACGTGACATAGCTTTGCAGACGATAAGTACAACCGTTTCAGAGAGAAGAGCGGCCAATGTGACGATCTGGCTTTAAGTCGATTCAATAACAAATGACGAAAACGGACGGATTTCTAAGGTTTTTACTACATATGAACACTTTTCACATTCTCCCGTGCAACTCGGCTGCTAGTCCTCCTTTCATGCAGAATCTTAAGGCCCTAGCTCATGTCCAAGGCACCAAAGCCAGCTAAAAGGTCAATATTCAATACCTATAACTTGAATTGTACTACCTCTTACTGGCAATTACATCAACTTAGAGGCTTAATCTGTGTTCTACTATGGTGCTTGTAGTGTCTCAGCATAACGCAGCACGCGACAGAGCTTTGCAGACGATAAGTACAACCGTTTCAGAGAGAAGAGCGGCCAATGTGACGATCTGGCTTTAAGTCGATTCGATAACAAATGACGAAAACGGACGGATTTCTCAGGTTTTTACTACATATGAACACTTTTCACATTCTCCCGTGCAACTGGGCTGCTAGTCCTCCTTTTATGCAGAATCTTAAAGTCCTAGCTCATGTCCAAGGCACGAAAGCCAGCTAAAAAGTCAATAATCGATACCTAAATCTTGAATTGGACTACTTCTTACTGGCTATTACATCAACTTAGAAGCTTCATCTGTGTTCTACTATGGTGCTTTTCCTGTTTCCGCCTATGGCAACACGCGACATAGCTTTGCAGACAATAAGCACAACCGTTTCAGAGAGAAGAGCGGCCAATGTGACGATCTGGCTTTAAGTCGATTCGCTAACAAATGACGAAAAAGGACGGATTTCTAAGGTTATTACTACATATGAACGCTTTTCACATTCTCCCGTGCAACTCGGCTGTTAGTCCTCCTTTCATGCAGAATCTTAAGGTCCTAGCTCATGTCCAAGGCACCAAAGCCAGCTAAAAGGTCAATAATCGATTCCTAAAACTTGAATTTTACTACTTCTTACTGGCTATTACATCAACTTAGAAGCTTGATCTGTGTTCTACTATGGTGCTTTTAGTGTCTCAGCATGCCGCAGCACGCGACATAGCTTTTCAGACGATAAGTACAACCGTTTCAGAGAGAAGAGCGGCCAATGTGACGATCTGTCTTTAAGTCGATTCGATAACAAATGACGAAAACGGACGGATTACTCAGGTTTTTACTACATATGAACACATTTCACATTCTCCCGCGCAACTCGGCTGCTAGTCCTCCCTTCATGCAGAATCTTAAGGTCCTAGCTCATGTCCAAGGCACCAAAGCCAGCTAAAAAGTCAATAATCGATACCTAAAACTTGAATTGTACTACTTCTTACTGGCTATTACATCAACTTAGATGCTTCATCTGTGTTCTACTATGGTGATTTTAGTGTCTCCACATACCGCTGCACGCGACATAGCTTTGCAGACGATATGTACAAACGTTTCAGAGAGAAGAGCGGCCAATGTGACCATCTGGCTTTAAGTAGATTCGATAACAAATGACGAAAACGGACGGATTTCTCAGGTTTTTACTACATATGAACACTTTTCACATTCTGACGTGCAACTCGGCTGCTAGTCCTCCTTTCATGCAGAATCTTAAGGTCCTAGCTCATGTCCAAGGTACCGAAGCCAGCTAAAAAGACAATAAACGATACCTAAAACTTGAATTGTTCTACTTCTTACTATCTATTGCACCAACTAAGAAGCTTCATCTGTGTTCTACTATGGTGATTTTAGTGTCTCCGCATACCGCAGCACGCGACATAGCTTTGCAGACGATAAGTACAACCGTTTCAGAGAGAAGAGCGGCCAATGTGACGATCTGGCTTTAAGTCGATTCGATAACAAATGACGAAAACGGACGGATTTCTCAGGTTTTTACTACATATGAACACTTTTCACATTCTCCCGTGCAACTCGGCTGCTAGTCCACCTTTCATGCAGAATCTTAAGGTCCTAGCTCATGTCCAATGCACCAAAGCCAGCTAAAAAGTCAATAATCGATACCTAAAACTTGAATTGTACTACTTCTTACTGGCTACTACATCAACTTAGAAGCTTCGTCTGTGTTCTACTATGGTGCTTTTAGTGTCTCCACATAGCGTACCACGCGACATAGCTTTGCAGACGATAAGTACAACCGTTTCAGAGAGAAGAGCGGCCAATGTGACGATCTGGCTTTACGTCGATTCGATAACAAATGACGAAAACGGACTGATTTCTCAGGTTTTTACTACATATGAACACTTTTCACATTCTCCCGTGCAACTCGGCTGCTAGTCCTCCTTTCATGCAGAATCTTAAGGTCCTAGCTCATGTCCAAGGCACCTAAGCCAGCTAAAAAGTCAATAAACAATACCTAAAACTTGAATTGTACTACTTCTTACTGGCTATTACATCAAGATAGAAACTTCATCTGTGTTCTACTACGGTGCTTTTAGTTTCTCCGCATACCGCAGCACGCGACATAGTTTTTCAGACGATAAGTACAACAATTTCAGAGAGAAGAGCTGCCAATGTGACGATCTGGCTTTAAGTCGATTCGATAACAAATGACGAAAAAGGACGGATTTCTCAGGTTATTACTACATATGTACACTTTTCACATTCTCCCGTGCAACTCGGCTGCTAGTCCTCCTATTATGCAGAATCTTAAAGTCCTAGCTCATGTCCAAGGCACCAAAGCCAGCTAAAAAGTCAATAATCGATTCCTAAAACTTGAATTGGACTACTTCTTACTGGGTATTACATCAACTTAGAAGCTTTATCTGTGTTCTATTATGGTGCTTTTCCTGTTTCCGCCTACGGCAACTCGCGACATAGCTTTTCAGACGATAAGTTCAACCGTTTCACAGAGAAGAGCGGCCAATGTGACGATCTGGCTTTAAGTCGATTCGCTAACAAATGACGAAAAAGGACGGATTTCTCAGTTTATTACTACATATGAACACTTTTCACATTCTCCCGTGCAACTCGGCTGCTAGTCCTCCTTTCATGCAGAATCTTAAGGTCCTAGCTCATGTCCAAGGCACCAATGCCAGCTAAAAGGTCAATATTCAATACCTAAAACTTGAATTGTACTACTTCTTACTGGATATTACATCAACTTAGATGGTTCATCTGTGTTCTACTATGGTGATTTTAGTGTCTCCACATACCGCTGCACGCGACATAGCTTTTCAGACGATATGTACAAACGTTTCAGAGAGAAGAGCGGCCAATGTGACGATCTGGCTTTAAGTCGATTCGATAACAAATGACGAAAACCGACGGATTTCTCAGGTTTTTACTACATATGAACACTTTTCACATTATGACGTGCAACTCGGCTGCTAGTCCTCCTTTCATGCAGAATCTTAAGGTCCTAGCTCATGTCCAAGGTACCGAAGCCAGCTAAAAAGACAATAATCGATACCTAAATCTTGAATTGTTCTACTTCTTACTGGCTATTGCATCAACTTAGAAGCTTCATCTGTGTTCTACTATGGTGATTTTAGTGTCTCCGCATACCGCAGCAAGCGAAATAGCTTTGCAGACGATAAGTACAACCGTTTCAGAGAGAAGAGCGGCCAATGTGACGATCTGGCTTTAAGTCGATTCGATAACAAATGACGAAAACCGACGGATTTCTCAGGTTTTTACTACATATGAACACTTTTCACATTCTCCCGTGCAACTCGGCTGCTAGTCCTCCTTTCATGCAGAATCTTAAGGTCCCAGCTCATGTCCGAGGCACCAAAGCCAGCTAAAAAGTCAATAATCGCTACGTAAAACTTGAATTGTACTACTTCTTACTGGCTATTACATCAACTTAGAAGCTTCATCTGTGTTGTACTACGGTGCTTTTAGTTTCTCCGCATACCGCAGCAGGCGACATAGTTTTGCAGACGATAAGTACAACCGTTTCAGAGAGAAGAGCGGCCAATGTGACGATCTGGCTTTAAGTCGATTCGATAACAAATGACGAAAACGGACGGATTTCTCAGGTTTTTACTACATATGAACACTTTTCACATTCTCCCGTGGAACTCGGCTGCTAGTCCACCTTTCATGCAGAATCTTAAGGTCCTAGCTCATGTCCAATGCACCAAAGCCAGCTAAAAAGTCGATAATAGATACCTAAAACTTGAATTGTACTACTTCTTCCTGGATGTTACATCAACTTAGAAGCTTCATCTGTGTTCTACTGCGGTGATTTTAGAGTCACCGCACACCGCAGCACGTGACATAGCTTTGCAGACGATAAGTACAACCGTTTCAGAGAGAAGAGTGGCCAATGTGACGATCTGGCTTTAAGTCGATTCGATAACAAATGACGAAAAAGGACGGATTTCTCAGGTTATTACTACATATGAACACTTTTCACATTCTCCCGTGCAACTCGGCTGCTAGTCCTCCTTTTATGCAGAATCTTAAGGTCCTAGCTCATGTCAAAGGCACGAAAGCCAGCTAAAAGGTCAATATTCAATACCTAAAACTTGAATTGTGCTACTTCTTACTGGCTATTACATCAACTTAGAAGCGTGATCTGTGTTCTACTATGGTGCTTTTAGTGTCTCAGCATACCGCAGTACCCGACATAGCTTTGCAGACGATAAGAACAACCGTTTCAGAGAGAAGAGCGGCCAATGTGACGATCTGGCTTTAAGTCGATTCGATAACAAATGACGAAAACTAACGGATTTCTCAGGTTTTTACTACATATGAACACTTTTCACATTCTCCCGTGCACCTCGGCTGCTAGTCCACCTTTCATGCAGAATATTAAGGTCCTAGCTCATGTCCAATGCACCAAAGCCAGCTAAAAAGTCAATAATCGATACCTAAAACTTGAATTGTACTACTTCTTACTGGATATTACATCAATTTAGAAGCTTCATCTGTGTTCTGCTGTGGTGATTTTAGTGTCTCCGCATACCGCAGCACGTGACATAGCTTTGCAGACGATAAGTGCAACCGTTTCAGAGAGAAGAGCGGCCAATGTGATGATCTGGCTTTAAGTCGATTCGATAACAAATGACGAAAACGGACGGATTTCTAAGGTTTTTACTACATATGAACACTTTTCACATTCTCCCGTGCAACTCGGCTGCTAGTCCTCCTTTCATGAAGAATGTTAAGGTCCTAGCTCATGTCCATGGCACCAAAGCCTGCTAAAAAGTCAATAATCGATACCTTAAACTTGAAATGTACTACTTCTTACTGGGTATTACATCAACTTAGAAGCTTCATCTGTGTTCTACTATGGTGCTTTTAGTGTCTCCGCATACCGCAACACGCGACATAGCTTTGCAGACGATAAGTACAACCGTTTCAGAGAGAAGAGCGGCCAATGTGACGATCTGGCTTTAAGTCTATTCGATAACAAATGACGAAAACGGACGGATTTCTCAGGTTTTTACTACATATGAACACTTTTCACATTCTCCCGTGCAACTGGGCTGCTAGTCCTTCTTTTATGCAGAATCTTAAAGTCCTAGCTCATGTCCAAGCACGAAAGCCAGCTAAAAAGTCAATAATCGATACCTAAATCTTGAATTGGACTACTTCTTACTGGCTATTACATCAACTTAGAAGCTTCATCTGTGTTCTGCTATGGTGCTTTTAGTGTCTCAGCATGCCGCAGCACGCGACATAGCTTTGCAAACGATAAGTACAACCGTTTCAGAGAGAAGAGCGGCCAATGTGACGATCTGGCTTTCAGTCGATTCGATAACAAATGACGAAAACGGACGGATTTCTCAGGTTTTTACTACATATGAACACTTTTCACATTCTCCCGTGCAACTCGGCTGCTAGTCCTCCTTACATGCAGAATCTTAAAGTCCTAGCTCATGTCCAAGGCACCAAAGCCAGCTAAAAAGTCAATAATCGATTCCTAAAACTTGAATTGTACTACTTCTTACTGGCTATTACATCAACTTAGATGCTTCATCTGTGTTCTACTATGGTGATTTTAGTGTCTCCACATACCGCTGCACGCGACATAGCTTTGCAGACGATATGTACAAACGTTTCAGAGAGAAGAGCGGCCAATGTGACCATCTGGCTTTAAGTCGATTCGATAGCAAATGACGAAACGGACGGATTTCTCAGGTTTTTACTACATATGAACACTTTTCACATTCTGACGTGCAACTCGGCTGCTAGTCCTCCTTTCATGCAGAATCTTAAGGTCCTAGCTCATGTCCAAGGTACCGAAGCCAGCTAAAAAGTCAATAATCGATACCTAAAACTTGAATTGTTCTACTTCTTACTGGCTATTGCATCAACTTTGAAGCTTCATCTGTGTTCTGCTATGGTGATTTTAGTGTCTCCGCATACCGCAGCACGCGACATAGCTTTGCAGACGGTAAGTACAACCGTTTCAGAGAGAAGAGCGGCCAATGTGACGATCTGGCTTTAGGTCGATTCGATAACAAATGACGAAAACGGACGGATTTCTCAGGTTTTTACTACATATGAACTCTTTTCACATTGTCCCGTGCAACTCGGCTGCTAGTCCTCCTTTCATGCAGAATCTTAAGGTCCTAGCTCATGTCCAAGGCACCAAAGCCAGCTAAAAAGTCAATATTCGATACCTAAAACTTGAATTGTACTACTTCTTATTGGGTATTACATCAACTTAGAAGCTTCATCTGTGTTCTATTAAGGTGCTTTTAGTGTCTCCACATACCGCAGCACGCGACATAGCTTTGCAGACGATAAGTACAACCGTTTCAGAGAGATGAGCGGCCAATGTGACGATCTGGCTTTATGTCGATTCGATAACAAATGACGAAATAGGACTGGTTTCTCAGGTTATTACTACATATGAACACTTTTCACATTCTCCCGTGCAACTCGGCTGCTAGTCCTCCTTTCATGCAGAATCTTAAGGTCCTAGCTCATGTCCATGGCACCAAAGCCAGCTAAAAAGTCAATAATCAATACGTAAAACTTGAATTGTACTACTTCTTACTGGCTATTACATCATCTTAGAAGCTTCATCTGTGTTCTACTACGTTGCTTTTAGTTTCTCCGCATACCGCAGCACGCTACATAGTTTTGCAGACGATAAGTACAACCGTTTCAGAGAGAAGAGCGCCCAATGTGACGATCTGGCTTTAAGTCGATTCCATAACAAATGAAGAAAACGGATGGATTTCTCAGGTTTTTACTACATATGAACACTTTTCACATTCTCCCGTGCAACTCGGCTGCTAGTCCACCTTTCATGCAGAATCTTAAGGTCCTAGCTCATGTCCAATGCACCAAAGCCAGCTGAAAAGTCAATAATCGATACCTAAATCTTGAATAGTACTACTTACTGGATATTACATAATCTTAGAAGCTTCATCTGTGTTCTACTGCGGTGATTTTAGTGTCACCACATACCGCAGCACGTGACATAGCTTTGCGGACGATAAGTACAATCGTTTCAGAGAGAAGAGCGGCCAATGTGACGATCTGGCTTTAAGTCGATTCGATAACAAATGACGAAGAAGGACGGATTTCTCAGGTTATTACTACATATGAACACTTTTCACATTCTCCCGTGCAGCTCGGCTGCTAGTCCTCCTTTCATGCAGAATCTTGAGGTCCTAGCTCATGTCCAAGGCACAAAAGCCAGCTAAAAGGTCAATATTCAATACCTAAAACTTGAATTGTACGACTTCTTACTGGCTATTACATCAACTTAGAAGCTTCATCTGTGTTCTAATATGGTGATTTTAGTGTGTCAGCATACCGCAGCACGCGACATAGCTTTGCAGACGATAAGTACAACCGTTTCAGAGAGAAGAGCGGCCAATGTGACGATCTGGCTTTAAGTCGATTCGATAACAAATGACGAAAACGGACGGATTTCTCAGGTTTTTACTACATATGAACACTTTTCACATTCTCCCGTGCAACTCGGCTGCTAGTCCTCCTTTCATGCAGATTCTTAAGGTCCTAGCTCATGTCCAAGGCACCAAAACCAGCTAAAAAGTCAATAATCAATACCTAAAAATTGAATTGTACTCCTTCTTACTGGCTATCACATCAACTTAGAAGCTTCATCTGTGTTCTACTGTGGTGGTTTTAGTGTCTCCACATACCGCAGCACGTGAAATAGCTTTGCAGACGATAAGTACAACCGTTTCAGAGAGAAGAGCGGCCAATGTGACGATCTGGCTTTAAGTCAATTCGATAACAAATGACGAAAATGGACGGATGTCTCAGGTTTTTACTACATATGAACACTTTTCACATTCTCTCGTGCAACGGGGCTGCTAGTCCTCCTTTTACGCAGAATCTTAAAGTCCTAGCTCATGTCCAAGGCACCAAAGCCATCTAAAAAGTAATAATCGATACCTAAAACTTGAATTGGACTACTTCTTACTGGCTATTACATCAACTTAGAAGCTTCATCTGTGTTCTATTATGGTGCTTTTCCTGTTTCCGTCTACGGCAAAACGCGACATAGCTTTGCAGACGATAAGTACAACCGTTTCAGAGAGAAGATCGGCCAATGTGACGATCTGGCTTTTAAGTCGATTCGATAACAAATGACGAAAACGGAAGGATTTCTCAGGTTTTTACTACATATGAACACTTTTCACATTCTCCCGTGCAACTCGGCTGCCAGTCCTCCTTTCATGCAGAATCTTAAGGTCCTAGCTCATGTCCAAGGCACCAAAGCCAGCTAAAAAGTCAATAACCGATACCTAAAACTTGAATTGTACTACTTCTTACTGGCTATTACATCATTTTAGAAGCTTCATCTGTGTTCTACTATGGTGCTTTTAGTGTCTCCGAATACCGCAGTACGCGATATAGCTTTGCAGACGATAAGTACAACCGTTTCAGAGAGAAGAGCGGCCAATGTGACGATCTGGCTTTAAGTCGATTCGATAACAAATGACGAAAACGGACGGATTTCTAAGGTTTTTACTACATATGAACACTTTTCACATTCTCCCGTGCAACTCGGCTGCTAGTCCTCTTTTCATGCAGAATATTAAGGTCCTAGCTCATGTCCAAGGCACCAAAACCAGCTAAAAAGTCAATAATCAATACCTAAAACTTGAATTGTACTACTTCTTACTTGCTATTACATCAACTTAGAAGCTTCATCTGTGTTCTACTACGGTGCTTTTAGTTTCTCCGCATACCGCAGCACGCGACATAGTTTTGCAGACGATATGTACAAATGTTTCAGAGAGAAGAGCGGCCAATGTGACCATCTGGCTTTAAGTCGATTCGATAACAAATGACGAAACGGACGGATTTCTCAGGTTTTTACTACATATGAACACTTTTCACATTCTCCCGTGCAACTCGGCTGCTAGTCCTCCTTACATGCAGAATCTTAAAGTCCTAGCTCATGTCCAAGGCACCAAAGCCAGCTAAAAAGTCAATAATCGATTCCTAAAACTTGAATTGTACTACTTCTTACTGGCTATTACATCAACTTAGATGCTTCATCTGTGTTCTACTATGGTGATTTTAGTGTCTCCACATACCGCTGCACGCGACATAGCTTTGCAGACGATATGTACAAATGTTTCAGAGAGAAGAGCGGCCAATGTGACCATCTGGCTTTAAGTCGATTCGATAACAAATGACGAAACGGACGGATTTCTCAGGTTTTTACTACATATGAACACTTTTCACATTCTGACGTGCAACTCGGCTGCTAGTCCTCCTTTCATGCAGAATCTTGAGGTCCTAGCTCATGTCCAAGGTACCGAAGCCAGCTAAAAAGTCAACAATCGATACCTAAAACTTGAATTGTTCTACTTCTTACTGGCTATTGCATCAACTTTGAAGCTTCATCTGTGTTCTGCTATGGTGATTTTAGTGTCTCCGCATACCGCAGCACGCGACATAGCTTTGCAGACGGTAAGTACAACCGTTTCAGTGAGAAGAGCGGCCAATGTGACGATCTGGCTTTAAGTCGATTCGATAACAAATGACGAAAACGGACGGATTTCTCAGGTTTTTACTACATATGAACTCTTTTCACATTGTCCCGTGCAACTCGGCTGCTAGTCCTCCTTTCATGCAGAATCTTAAGGTCCTAGCTCATGTCCAAGGCACCAAAGCCAGCTAAAAAGTCAATATTCGATACCTAAAACTTGAATTGTACTACTTCTTATTGGGTATTACATCAACTTAGAAGCTTCATCTGTGTTCTATTAAGGTGCTTTTAGTGTCTCCACATACCGCAGCACGCGACATAGCTTTGCAGACGATAAGTACAACCGTTTCAGAGAGATGAGCGGCCAATGTGACGATCTGGCTTTATGTCGATTCGATAACAAATGACGAAATAGGACTGGTTTCTCAGGTTATTACTACATATGAACACTTTTCACATTCTCCCGTGCAACTCGGCTGCTAGTCCTCCTTTCATGCAGAATCTTAAGGTCCTAGCTCATGTCCAAGGCACCAAAGCCAGTTAAAAAGTCAATAATCAATACGTAAAACTTGAATTGTACTACTTCTTACTGGCTATTACATCATCTTAGTAGCTTCATCTGTGTTCTACTACGTTGCTTTTAGTTTCTCCGCATACCGCAGCACGCTACATAGTTTTGCAGACGATAAGTACAACCGTTTCAGAGAGAAGAGCGGCCAATGTGACGATCTGGCTTTAAGTCGATTCGATAACAAATGACGAAGAAGGACGGATTTCTCAGGTTATTACTACATATGAACACTTTTCACATTCTCCCGTGCAACTCGGCTGCTAGTCCTCCTTTCATGCAGAATCTTAAGGTCCTAGCTCATGTCCAAGGCACCAAAGCCAGCTAAAAAGTCAATATTCGATACCTAAAACTTGAATTGTACTACATCTTATTGGGTATTACATCAACTTAGAAGCTTCATCTGTGTTGTATTAAGGTGCTTTTAGTGTCTCCACATACCGCAGCACGCGACATAGCTTTGCCGACGATAAGTACAACCGTTTCAGTGAGAAGAGCGGCCAATGTGACGATCTGGCCTTAAGTCAATTCGATAACAAATGACGAAAACGGACGGATTTCTCAGGTTTTTACTACATATGAACACTTTCCACATTCTCCCGTGCAGCTCGGCTGCTAGTCCTCCTTTCATGCAGAATCTTGAGGTCCTAGCTCGTGTCCAAGGCACAAAAGCCAGCTAAAAGGTCAATATTCAATACCTAAAACTTGAATTGTACGACTTCTTACTGGCTATTACATCAACTTAGAAGCTTCATCTGTGTTCTACTATGGTGCTTTTAGTGTCTCCGAATACCGCAGTACGCGACATAGCTTTGCAGACGATAAGTACAACCGTTTCAGAGAGAAGAGCGGCCAATGTGACGATCTGGCTTTAAGTAGATTCGATAACAAATGACGAAAACGGACGGATTTCTAAGGTTTTTACTACATATGAACACTTTTCACATTCTCCCGTGCAACTCGGCTGCTAGTCCTCCTTTCATGCAGAATATTAAGGTCCTAGCTCATGTCCAAGGCACCAAAACCAGCTAAAAAGTCAATAATCAATACCGAAAACTTGAATTGTACTACTTCTTACTTGCTATTACATCAACTTAGAAGCTTCATCTGTGTTCTACTACGGTGCTTTTAGTTTCTCCGCATACCGCAGCACGCGACATAGTTTTGCAGACGATAAGTACAACCGTTTCAGAGAGAAGAGCGGCCAATGTGACGATGTGGCTTTAAGTCGATTCGATAACAAATGACGAAAACGGACGGATGTCTCATTTTTTTACTACATATGAACACTTTTCACATTCTCCCGTGCAACTCGGCTGCTAGTCCTCCTTTCATGCAGAATCTTAAGGTCCTAGCTCATGTCCAAGGCACCAAAGCCAGCTAAAAGGTCAATATTCAATACCTATAACTTGAATTGTACTACCTCTTACTGGCTATTACATCAACTTAGAAGCTTCATCCTTGTTCTACTATGGTGCTTGTAGTGTCTCAGCAAACCGCAGCACGCGACAGAGCTTTGCAGACGATAAGTACAACCGTTTCAGAGAGAAGAGCGGCCAATGTGTCGATATGGCTTTAAGTCGATGCGATAACAAATGACGAAAACGGACGGATATCTCAGGTTTTTACTACATATGAACACTTTTCACATTCTCCCGTGCAACTCGGCTGCTAGTCCTCCTTTCATGCAGAATCTTAAGGTCGTAGCTCATGTCCAAGGCACCAAAGCCAGCTAAAAAGTCAATAATCGATACCTAAAACTTGAATTGGACTACTTCTTACTGGCTATTACATCAACTTAGAAGCTTCACCTGTGTTCTATTATGGTGCTTTTCCTGTTTCCGCCTACGGCAACACGCGACATAGCTTTGCAGACGATAAGTACAACCATTTCAGAGAGAATATCGGCCAATGTGACGATCTGGCTTTAAGTCGATTCGATAACAAATGACGAAAACGGACGGATTTCTCTGGCTTTTACTACATATGAACACTTTTCACATTCTCCCGTGCAACTCGGCTGCTAGTCCTCCTTTCATGCAGAATCTTAAGGTCCTAGCTCATGTCCAAGGCACCAAAGAAAGCTAAAAAGTCAATAACCGATACATAAAACTTGAATTGGACTACTTCTTACTGGCTATTACATCAACTTAGAAGCTTCATCTGTGTTCTATTATGGTGCTTTTCCTGTTTCCGCCTACGGCAACACGCGACATAGCTTTGCAGACGATAAGTACAACCGTTTCAGAGAGAAGATAAGCCAATGTGACGATCTGGCTTTTAAGTCGATTCGATAACAAATGACGAAAACGGACGGATTTCTCAGGTTTTTACTACATATGAACACTTTTCACATTCTCCCGTGCAACTCGGCTGCTAGTCCTCCTTTCATGCAGAATCTTAAGGTCGTAGCTCATGTCCAAGGCACCAAAGCCAGATAAAAAGTCAATAATCGATACCTAAAACTTGAATTGGACTACTTCTTACTGGCTATTACATCAAGTTAGAAGCTTCATCTGTGTTCTATTATGGTGCTTTTCCTGTTTCCGCCTACGGCAACACGCGACATAGCTTTGCAGACGATAAGTACAACCATTTCAGAGAGAATATCGGCCAATGTGACGATCTGGCTTTAAGTCGATTCGATAACAAATGACGAAAACGGACGGATTTCTCTGGCTTTTACTACATATGAACACTTTTCACATTCTCCCGTGCAACTCGGCTGCTAGTCCTCCTTTCATGCAGAATCTTAAGGTCCTAGCTCATGTCCAAGGCACCAAAGAAAGCTAAAAAGTCAATAACCGATACATAAAACTTGAATTGGACTACTTCTTACTGGCTATTACATCAACTTAGAAGCTTCATCTGTGTTCTATTATGGTGCTTTTCCTGTTTCCGCCTACGGCAACACGCGACATAGCTTTGCAGACGATAAGTACAACCGTATCAGAGAGAAGAGCGGCCAATGTGACGATCTGGCTTTAAGTCGATTCGATAACAGATGACGAAAACGGACGGATGTCTCAGGTTTTTACGACATATGAACACTTTTCACATTCTCCCGTGCAACTCGGCTGCTAGTCCTCCTTTCATGCAGAATATTAAGGTCCTAGCTCATGTCCAAGGCACCAAAGCCAGCTAAAAGCTCAATATTCAATACCTATAACTTGAATTGTACTACCTCTTACTGGCTATTACATCAACTTAGAAGCTTCATCTGTGTTCTACTATGGTGCTTGTAATGTCTCAGCATACCGCAGCACGCGACTGAGTTTTGCAGACGATAAGTACAACCGTTTCAGAGAGAAGAGCGGCCAATGTGTCGATATGGCTTTAAGTCGATGCGATAACAAATGACGAAAACGGACGGATTTCTCAGGTTTTTACTACATATGAACACTTTTCACATTCTCCCGTGCAACTCGGCTGCTAGTCCTCCTTTCATGCAGAATCTTAAGGTCCTAGCTCATGTCCAAGGCACCAAAGCCAGCTAAAAAGTCAATAACCGATACCTAAAACTTGAATTGTACTACTTCTTACTGGCTATTACATCATTTTAGAAGCTTCATCTGTGTTCTACTATGGTGCTTTTAGTGTCTCCGAATACCGCAGTACGCGACATAGCTATGCAGACGATAAGAACAACCGTTTCAGAGAGAAGAGCGGCCAATGTGACGATCTGGCTTTAAGTCGATTCGATAACAAATGACGAAAACGGACGGATTTCTAAGGTTTTTACTACATATGAACACTTTTCACATTCTCCCGTGCAACTCGGCTGCTAGTCCTCCTTTCATGCAGAATATGAAGGTCCTAGCTCTTGTCCAAGGCACCAAAACCAGCTAAAAAGTCAATAATCAATACCTAAAACTTGAATTGTACTACTTCTTACTTGCTATTACATCAACTTAGAAGCTTCATCTGTGTTCTACTACGGTGCTTTTAGTTTCTCCGCATACCGCAGCACGCGACATAGTTTTGCAGACGATAAGTACAACCGTTTCAGAGAGAAGAGCGGCCAATGTGACGATGTGGCTTTAAGTCGATTCGATAACAAATGACGAAAACGGACGGATTTCTCAGGTTTTTACTACATATGAACACTTTTCACATTCTCCCGTGCAACTCGGCTGCTAGTCCTCCTTTCATGCAGAATCTTAAGGTCGTAGCTCATGTCCAAGGCACCAAAGCCAGATAAAAAGTCAATAATCGATACCTAAAACTTGAATTGGACTACTTCTTACTGGCTATTACATCAACTTAGAAGCTTCATCTGTGTTCTATTATGGTGCTTTTCCTGTTTCCGCCTACGGCAACACGCGACATAGCTTTGCAGACGATAAGTACAACCATTTCAGAGAGAATATCGGCCAATGTGACGATCTGGCTTTAAGTCGATTCGATAACAAATGACGAAAACGGACGGATTTCTCTGGCTTTTACTACATATGAACACTTTTCACATTCTCCCGTGCAACTCGGCTGCTAGTCCTCCTTTCATGCAGAATCTTAAGGTCCTAGCTCATGTCCAAGGCACCAAAGAAAGCTAAAAAGTCAATAACCGATACATAAAACTTGAATTGGACTACTTCTTACTGGCTATTACATCAACTTAGAAGCTTCATCTGTGTTCTATTATGGTGCTTTTCCTGTTTCCGCCTACGGCAACACGCGACATAGCTTTGCAGACGATAAGTACAACCGTATCAGAGAGAAGAGCGGCCAATGTGACGATCTGGCTTTAAGTCGATTCGATAACAGATGACGAAAACGGACGGATGTCTCAGGTTTTTACGACATATGAACACTTTTCACATTCTCCCGTGCAACTCGGCTGCTAGTCCTCCTTTCATGCAGAATATTAAGGTCCTAGCTCATGTCCAAGGCACCAAAGCCAGCTAAAAGGTCAATATTCAATACCTATAACTTGAATTGTACTACCTCTTACTGGCTATTACATCAACTTAGAAGCTTCATCTGTGTTCTACTATGGTGCTTGTAATGTCTCAGCATACCGCAGCACGCGACAGAGTTTTGCAGACGATAAGTACAACCGTTTCAGAGAGAAGAGCGGCCAATGTGTCGATATGGCTTTAAGTCGATGCGATAACAAATGACGAAAACGGACGGATTTCTCAGGTTTTTACTACATATGAACACTTTTCACATTCTCCCGTGCAACTCGGCTGCTAGTCCTCCTTTCATGCAGAATCTTAAGGTCCTAGCTCATGTCCAAGGCACCAAAGCCAGCTAAAAAGTCAATAACCGATACCTAAAACTTGAATTGTACTACTTCTTACTGGCTATTACATCATTTTAGAAGCTTCATCTGTGTTCTACTATGGTGCTTTTAGTGTCTCCGAATACCGCAGTACGCGACATAGCTATGCAGACGATAAGAACAACCGTTTCAGAGAGAAGAGCGGCCAATGTGACGATCTGGCTTTAAGTCGATTCGATAACAAATGACGAAAACGGACGGATTTCTAAGGTTTTTACTACATATGAACACTTTTCACATTCTCCCGTGCAACTCGGCTGCTAGTCCTCCTTTCATGCAGAATATGAAGGTCCTAGCTCATGTCCAAGGCACCAAAACCAGCTAAAAAGTCAATAATCAATACCTAAAACTTGAATTGTACTACTTCTCACTTGCTATTACATCAACTTAGAAGCTTCATCTGTGTTCTACTACGGTGCTTTTAGTTTCTCCGCATACCGCAGCACGCGACATATTTTTGCAGACGATAAGTACAACCGTTTCAGAGAGAAGAGCGGCCAATGTGACGATGTGGCTTTAAGTCGATTCGATAACAAATGACGAAAACGGACGGATTTCTAAGGTTTTTACTACATATGAACACTTTTCACATTCTCCCGTGCAACTCGGCTGCTAGTCCTCCTTTCATGCAGAATATGAAGGTCCTAGCTCATGTCCAAGGCACCAAAACCAGCTAAAAAGTCAATAATCAATACCTAAAACTTGAATTGTACTACTTCTTACTTGCTATTACATCAACTTAGAAGCTTCATCTGTGTTCTACTACGGTGCTTTTAGTTTCTCCGCATACCGCAGCACGCGACATAGTTTTGCAGACGATAAGTACAACCGTTTCAGAGAGAAGAGCGGCCAATGTGACGATGTGGCTTTAAGTCGATTCGATAACAAATGACGAAAACGGACGGATTTCTCAGGTTTTTACTACATATGAACACTTTTCACATTCTCCCGTGCAACTCGGCTGCTAGTCCTCCTTTCATGCAGAATCTTAAGGTCGTAGCTCATGTCCAAGGCACCAAAGCCAGATAAAAAGTCAAAAATCGATACCTAAAACTTGAATTGGACTACTTCTTACTGGCTATTACATCAACTTAGAAGCTTCATCTGTGTTCTATTATGGTGCTTTTCCTGTTTCCGCCTACGGCAACACGCGACATAGCTTTGCAGACGATAAGTACAACCGTTTCAGAGAGAAGAGCGGCCAATGTGACGATGTGGCTTTAAGTCGATTCGATAACAAATGACGAAAACGGACGGATTTCTCAGGTTTTTACTACATATGAACACTTTTGACATTCTCCCGTGCAACTCGGCTGCTAGTCCTCCTTTCATGCAGAATCTTAAGGTCCTAGCTCATGTCCAAGGCACCAAAGCCAGCTAAAAAGTCAATAACCGATACCTAAAACTTGAATTGTACTACTTCTTACTGGCTATTACATCATTTTAGAAGCTTCATCTGTGTTCTACTATGGTGCTTTTAGTGTCTCCGAATACCGCAGTACGCGACATAGCTATGCAGACGATAAGAACAACCGTTTCAGAGAGAAGAGCGGCCAATGTGACGATCTGGCTTTAAGTCGATTCGATAACAAATGACGAAAACGGACGGATTTCTAAGGTTTTTACTACATATGAACACTTTTCACATTCTCCCGTGCAACTCGGCTGCTAGTCCTCCTTTCATGCAGAATATGAAGGTCCTAGCTCATGTAGAAGGCACCAAAACCAGCTAAAAAGTCAATAATCAATACCTAAAACTTGAATTGTACTACTTCTTACTTGCTATTACATCAACTTAGAAGCTTCATCTGTGTTCTACTACGGTGCTTTTAGTTTCTCCGCATACCGCAGCACGCGACATAGTTTTGCAGACGATAAGTACAACCGTTTCAGAGAGAAGAGCGGCCAATGTGACGATGTGGCTTTAAGTCGATTCGATAACAAATGACGAAAACGGACGGATTTCTCAGGTTTTTACTACATATGAACACTTTTCACATTCTCCCGTGCAACTCGGCTGCTAGTCCTCCTTTCATGCAGAATCTTAAGGTCGTAGCTCATGTCCAAGGCACCAAAGCCAGATAAAAAGTCAAAAATCGATACCTAAAACTTGAATTGGACTACTTCTTACTGGCTATTACATCAACTTAGAAGCTTCATCTGTGTTCTATTATGGTGCTTTTCCTGTTTCCGCCTACGGCAACACGCGACATAGCTTTGCAGACGATAAGTACAACCATTTCAGAGAGAATATCGGCCAATGTGACGATCTGGCTTTAAGTCGATTCGATAACAAATGACGAAAACGGACGGATTTCTCTGGCTTTTACTACATATGAACACTTTTCACATTCTCCCGTGCAACTCGGCTGCTAGTCCTCCTTTCATGCAGAATCTTAAGGTCCTAGCTCATGTCCAAGGCACCAAAGAAAGCTAAAAAGTCAATAACCGATACATAAAACTTGAATTGGACTACTTCTTACTGGCTATTACATCAACTTAGAAGCTTCATCTGTGTTCTATTATGGTGCTTTTCCTGTTTCCGCCTACGGCAACACGCGACATAGCTTTGCAGACGATAAGTACAACCGTATCAGAGAGAAGAGCGGCCAATGTGACGATCTGGCTTTAAGTCGATTCGATAACAGATGACGAAAACGGACGGATGTCTCAGGTTTTTACGACATATGAACACTTTTCACATTCTCCCGTGCAACTCGGCTGCTAGTCCTCCTTTCATGCAGAATATTAAGGTCCTAGCTCATGTCCAAGGCACCAAAGCCAGCTAAAAGGTCAATATTCAATACCTATAACTTGAATTGTACTACCTCTTACTGGCTATTACATCAACTTAGAAGCTTCATCTGTGTTCTACTATGGTGCTTGTAATGTCTCAGCATACCGCAGCACGCGACAGAGTTTTGCAGACGATAAGTACAACCGTTTCAGAGAGAAGAGCGGCCAATGTGTCGATATGGCTTTAAGTCGATGCGATAACAAATGACGAAAACGGACGGATTTCTCAGGTTTTTACTACATATGAACACTTTTCACATTCTCCCGTGCAACTCGGCTGCTAGTCCTCCTTTCATGCAGAATCTTAAGGTCCTAGCTCATGTCCAAGGCACCAAAGCCAGCTAAAAATTCAATAACCGATACCTAAAACTTGAATTGTACTACTTCTTACTGGCTATTACATCATTTTAGAAGCTTCATCTGTGTTCTACTATGGTGCTTTTAGTGTCTCCGAATACCGCAGTACGCGACATAGCTATGCAGACGATAAGAACACCGTTTCAGAGAGAAGAGCGGCCAATGTGACGATCTGGCTTTAAGTCGATTCGATAACAAATGACGAAAACGGACGGATTTCTAAGGTTTTTACTACATATGAACACTTTTCACATTCTCCCGTGCAACTCGGCTGCTAGTCCTCCTTTCATGCAGAATATGAAGGTCCTAGCTCATGTCCAAGGCACCAAAACCAGCTTAAAAGTCAATAATCAATACCTAAAACTTAAATTGTACTACTTCTTACTTGCTATTACATCAACTTAGAAGCTTCATCTGTGTTCTACTACGGTGCTTTTAGTTTCTCCGCATACCGCACCACGCGACATAGCTTTGCAGACGATAAGTACAACCGTTTCAGAGAGAAGAGCGGCCAATGTGACGATGTGGCCTTAAGTCGTTTCGATAACAAATGACGAAAACGGACGGATTTCTCAGGTTTTACTACATATGAACACTTTTCACATTCTCCCGTGCAACTCGGCTGCTAGTCCTCCTTTCATGCAGAATCTTAAGGTCCTAGCTCATGTCCAAGGCACCAAAGCCAGCTAAAAAGTCAATAATCGATACCTAAAACTTGAATTGGACTACTTCTTACTGGCTATTACATCAACTTAGAAGCTTCATCTGTGTTCTATTATGGTGCTTTTCCTGTTTCCGCCTACGGCAACACGCGACATAGCTTTGCAGACGATAAGTACAACCGTTTCAGAGAGAAGAGCGGTCAATGTGACGATGTGGCTTTAAGTCGATTCGATAACAAATGACGAAAACGGACGGATGTCTAATGTTTTTACTACATATGAACATTTTTCACATTCTCCCGTGCAACTCGGCTGCTAGTCCTCCTTTCATGCAGAATCTTAAGGTAACAGCTCATGTCCAAGGCACCAAAGCCAGCTAAAAAGTCAATAATCGATACCTAAAACTTGAATTGTACTACTTTTTACTGGATATTACATCAACTTAGAAGCTACATCTGTGTTCTACTGTGGTGCTTTTAGTGTCTCCGAATACCGCAGTACGCGACATAGCTTTGCAGACGATAAGTACAATCGTTTCAGAGAGAAGAGCGGCCAATGTGACGATCTGGCTTTACATCGCTTCAATAACAAATGACGAAAACGGACGGATGTCTCAGGTTTTTACTACATATGAACACTTTTCACATTCTCCCGTGCAACTCGGCTGCTAGTCCTCCTTTCATGCAGAATCTTAAGGTCCTAGCTCATGTCCAAGGCACGAAAGCCAGCTAAAAGGTCAATATTCAATACCTATAACTTGAATTGTACTACCTCTTACTGGCTATTACATCAACTTAGAAGCTTCATCTGTGTTCTACTATGGTGCTTGTAGTGTCTCAGCATACCGCAGCACGCGACAGAGCTTTGCAGACGATAAGTACAACCTTTTCAGAGAGAAGAGCGGCCAATGTGTCGATATGGCTTTAAGTCGATGCGATAACAAATGACGAAAACGGACGGATTTCTCAGGTTTTTACTACATATGAACACTTTTCACATTCTCCCGTGCAACTCGGCTGCTAGTCCTCCTTTCATGCAGAATCTTAAGGTCCTAGCTCATGTCCAAGGCACCAAAGCCAGCTAAAAAGTCAATAATCGATAAATAAAACTTGAATTGGACTACTTCTTACTGGCTATTACATCAACTTAGAAGCTTCATATGTGTTCTATTATGGTGCTTTTCCTGTTTCCGCCTACGGCAACACGCGACATAGCTTTGCAGACGATAAGTACAACCGTATCGGAGAGAAGAGCGGCCAATGTGACGATCTGGCTTTAAGTCGATTCGATAACAAATGACGAAAACGGATGGATGTCTCAGGTTTTTACTACATATGAACACTTTTCACATTCTCCCGTGCAACTCGGCTGCTAGTCCTCCTTTCATGCAGAATATTAAGGTCCTAGCTCATGTCCAAGGCACCAAAGCCAGCTAAAAGGTCAACATTCAATACCTATAACTTGAATTGTATTACCTCTTACTGGCTATTACATCAACTTAGAAGCTTCATCTGTGTTCTACTATGGTGCTTGTAGTGTCTCAGCATACCGCAGCACGCGACAGAGCTTTGCAGACGATAAGTACAACCGTTTCAGAGAGAAGAGCGGCCAATGTGTCGATATGGCTTTAAGTCGATGCGATAACAAATGACGAAAACGGACGGATTTCTCAGGTTTTTACTACATATGAACACTTTTCACATTCTCCCGTGCATCTCGGCTGCTAGTCCTCCTTTCATGCAGAATCTTAAGGTCCTAGCTCATGTCCAAGGCAACAAAGCCAGCTAAAAAGTCAATAACCGATACATAAAACTTGAATTGTACTGCTTCTTACTGGCTATTACATCAACTTAGAAGCTTCATCTGTGTTCTATTATGGTGCTTTTCCTGTTTCCGCCTACGGCAACACGCGACATAGCTTTGTAGACGATAAGTACAACCATTTCAGAGAGAAGATCGGCCAATGTGACGATCTGGCTTTAAGTCGATTCGATAATAAATGACGAAAACGGACGGATTTCTCTGGTTTTTACTACATATGAACACTTTTCATATTCTCCCGTGCAACTCTTCTGCTAGTCCTCCTTTCATGCAGAATCTTAAGGTCCTAGCTCATGTCCAAGGCACCAAAGCCAGCTAAAAAGTCAATAACCGATACATAAATCTTGAATTGGACTACTTCTTACTGGCTATTACATCAACTTAGAAGCTTCATCTGTGTTCTATTATGGTGCTTTTCCTGTTTCCGCCTACGGCAACACGCGACATAGCTTTGCAGACGATAAGTACAACCGTTTCAGAGAGAAGATCGGCCAATGTGACGATCTGGCTTTTAAGTCGATTCGATAACAAATGACGAAAACGGACGGATTTCTCAGGTTTTTACTACGTATGAACACTTTTCACATTCTCCCGTGCAACTCGGCTGCTAGTCCTCCTTTCATGCAGAATCTTAAGGTCCTAGCTCATGTCCAAGGCACCAAAGCCAGCTAAAAAGACAATAACCGATACCTAAAACTTGAATTGTACTACTTCTTACTGGCTATTACATCATTTTAGAAGCTTCATCTGTGTTCTAATATGGTGCTTTTAGTGTTTCCGAATACCGCAGTACGCGACATAGCTTTGCAGACGATAAGTACAACCGTTTCAGAGAGAAGAGCGGCCAATGTGACGATCTGGCTTTAAGTCGAATCGATAACAAATGACGAAAACGGACGGATTTCTCAGGTTTTTACTACATATGAACACTTTTCCCATTCTCCCGTGCAACTCGGCTGCTAGTCCTCCTTTCATGCAGAATCTTAAGGTCCTAGCTCATGTCCAAGGCACCAAAGCCAGCTAAAAAGTCAATAATCAATACCTATAACTTGAATTGTACTACTTCTTACTGGCTAATACATCAACTTAAAAGCTTCATCTGTGTTCTACTACGGTGCTTTTAGTTTCTCCGCATACCGCAGCACGGGACATAGTTATGCAGACGATAAGTACAAACATTTCAGAGAGAAGAGCGGCCAATGTGACGATGTGGCTTTAAGTCGATTCGATAACAAATGACGAAAACGGACGGATGTCTCAGGTTTTTACTACATATGAACACTTGTCACATTCTCCCGTGCAACTCGGCTGCTAGTCCTCCTTTCATGCAGAATCTTAAGGTCCTAGCTCATGTCCAAGGCACCAAAGCCAGCTAAAAGGTCAATATTCAATACCTAAAACTTGAATTGTACTACTTCTTACTGGCTATTACATCAACTTAGAAGCTTGATCTGTGTTCTACTATGGTGCTTTTAGTGTCTCCGCATACCGCAGCACGCGACATAGCTTTGCAGACGATAAGTACAACCGTTTCAGAGAGAAGAGCGGCCAATGTGACGATCTGGCTTTAAGTCGATTCGATAACCAATGACGAAAACAGACGTATTTCTCAGGTTTTTACTACATTTGAACACTTTTCACATTCTCTCATGCAACTCGGCTGCTAGTCCTCCTTTCATGCAGAATATTAAGGTCCTAGCTCATGTCCAAGGCACCAAAGCCAGCTAAAAATTCAATATTCAATACCTAAAACTTGAATTGTACTACTTCTTACTGGCTATTACATCAACTTAGAAGCTTCATCTGTGTTCTACTATGGTGCTCTTAGTGTCTCAGCATACCGCAGCACGCGACATAGCTGTGCAGACGATAAGTACAACCGTTTCAGAGAGAAGAGCGGCCAATGTGACGATCTGGCTTTAAGTCGATTCGATAACAAATGACGAAAACGGACGGATGTCTCAGGTTTTTACTGCCTATGAACACTTTTCACATTCTCCCGTGCAACTCGGCTGCTAGTCCTCCTTTCATGCAGAATCTTAAGGTCCTAGCACATGTCCAAGGCACCAAAGCCAGCAAAAAGGTCAATATTCAATATCTAAAACTTGAATTGTACTACTTCTTACTGGCTGTTACATCAACTTAGAAGCTTCATCTGTGTTCTACTACGGTGCTTTTAGTTTCTCCGCATTCCGCAGCACGCGACATAGTTTTGCAGACGATAAGTACAACCGTTTCAGAGAGAAGAGCGGCCAATGTGACGATGTGGCTTTAAGTCGATTCGATAACAAATGACGAAAACGGACGGATGTCTCAGGTTTTTACTACATATGAACACTTTTCACATTCTCCTGTGCAACTCGGCTGCTAGTCCTCCTTTCATGCAGAATCTTAAAGTCCTAGCTCATGTCCAAGGCACCAAAGCCAGCTAAAACGTCAATATTCAATACCTAAAACTTGAATTGTACTACTTCTTACTGGCTATTACATCAACTTAAAAGCTTGATCTGTGTTCTACTATGGTGCTTTTAGTGTCTCAGCATACCGCAGCACGCGACATAGCTTTGCAGACGATAAGTACAACCGTTTCAGAGAGAAGAGCGGCCAATGTGACGACCTGGCTTTAAGTCGATTCGATAACAAATGACGAAAACGGACGGATTTCTCAGGTATTTACTACATATGAACACTTTTCACATTCTCCCGTGCAACTCGGCTGCTAGTCCTCCTTTCATGCAGAATCTTAAGGTCCTAGCTCATGTCCTAGGCACCAAAGCCAGCTAAAAAGTCAATAATCAATACCTAAAACTTGAATTGTACTAATTCTTACTGGGTATTACATCAACTTACAAGCTTCATCTGTGTTCTACTATGGTGCTTTTAGTGTCTCCGCATACCGCATCACGCGACATAGCTTTGCAGACGATAAGTACAACCATTTCAGAGAGCAGAGCGGCCAATGTGACGATCTGGCTTTAAGTCGATTCGATAACCAATGACGAAAACAGACGTATTTCTCAGGTTTTTTCTACATTGGAACACTTTTCACATTCTCTCATGCAACTCGGCTGCTAGTCCTCATTTCATAGAGAATATTAAGGTCCTAGCTCATGTCCAAGGCACCAAAGCCAGCTAAAAATTCAATATTCAATACCTAAAACTTGAATTGTACTACTTCTTACTGGCTATTACATCAACTTAGAAGCTTCATCTGTGTTCTACTATGGTGCTTTTAGTGTCTCAGCATACCGCAGCACGCGACATAGCTTTGCAGACGATAAGTACAACCGTTTCAGAGAGAAGAGCGGCCAATGTGACGATCTGGCTTTAAGTCGATTCGATAACAAATGACGAAAACGGACGGATGTCTCAGGTTTTTACTGCATATGAACACTTTTCACATTCTCCCGTGCAACTCGGCTGCTAGTCCTCCTTTCATGAAGAATCTTAAGGTACTAGCTCATGTCCAAGCCACCAAAGCCAGCTAAAAAGTCAATAATCGATACCCAAAACTTGAATTGGATTACTTCTTACTGGCTATTACATCAACTTAGATGCTTCATCGGTTCCTACTATGGTGATTTTAGTGTCTCCGCATACCACAGCTCGCGACATAGCTTTGCAGACGATAAGTACAACCGTTTCAGAGAGAAGAGCGGCCAATGTGACGATCTGGCTTTAAGTCTATTCGATAACAAATGACGAAAACGGACGGATTTCTCAGGTTTTTACTACACATGAACACTTTTCACATTCTCCCGTGCAACTCGGCAACTAGTCCTCCTTTCATGCAGAATCTTAAGGTCCTAGCACATGTCCAAGGCACCAAAGCCAGCAAAAAGGTCAATATGCAATACCTAAAACTTGAATTGTACTACTTCTTACTGGCTGTTACATCAACTTAGAAGCTTCATCTGTGTTCTACTGTGGTGATTTTATTGTCTCCGCATACCGCAGCACGTGACATAGCTTTGCAGACGATAAGTACAACCGTTTCAGAGAGAAGAGCGGCTAATGTGACGATCTGGCTTTAAGTCGATTCGATAACAAATGACGAATACGGACGGATTTCTCAGGTTTTTACTACATATGAACACTTTTCACATTCTCCCGTGCAACTCGGCTGCTAGTCCTCCTTTCATGCAGAATATTAAGATCCTAGCTCATGTCCAAGGCACCAAAGCCAGCTAAAAAGTCAATAATCAATACCTAAAACTTGAATTGTACTACTTCTTACTGGCTATTACATCAACTTAGAAGCTTCATCTGTGTTCTACTACGGTGCTTTTAGTTTCTCCGCATACCGCAGCACGCGACATAGTTTTGCAGACGATAAGTACAACCGTTTCAGAGAGAAGAGCGGCCAATGTGACGATGTGGCTTTAAGTCGATTCGGTAACAAATGACGAAAACGGACGGATGTCTAATTTTTTTACTACATATGAACACTTTTCACATTCTCCCGTGCAACTCGGCTGCTAGTCCTCCTTTCATGCAGAATCTTAAGGTCCTAGCTCATGTCCAAGGCACCAAAGCCAGCTAAAAGGTCAATATTCAATACCTAAAACTTGAATTGTACTACTTCTTACTGGCTATTACATCAACTTAGAAGCGTGATCTGTGTTCTACTATGGTGCTTTTAGTGTCTCAGCATACCGCAGCACGCGACATAGCTTTGCAGACGATAAGTACAACCGTTTCAGAGAGAAGAGTGGCCAATGTGACGATCTGGCTTTAAGTCGATTCGATAACAAATGACGAAAACGGACGGATTTCTCAGGTTTTTACTACATATGAACACTTTTCTCATTCTCCCGTGCAACTCGGCTGCTAGTCCTCCTTTCATACATAATCTTAAGGTCCTAGCTCATGTCCAAGGCACCAAAGCCAGCTAAAAAGTCAATAATCCATACCTAAAACTTGAATTGTACTACTTCTTACTGGATATTACATCAACTTAGAAGCTTCATCTGTGTTCTACTGTGGTGCTTTTAGTGTCTCCGAATACCGCAGTACGCGACATAGCTTTGCAGACGATATGTACAACCATTTCAGAGAGCAGAGCGGCCAATGTGACGATCTGGCTTTACGTCGATTCGATAACAAATGACGAAAACGGACGGATGTCTCAGGTTTTTATTACATATGAACACTTTTCACATTCTCCCGTGCAACTCGGCTGCTAGTCCTCCTTTCATGCAGAATCTTAAGGTCCTAGCTCATGTCCAAGGCACCAAAGCCAGCTAAAAAGTCAATAATCAATACCTAAAACTTGAATTGTACTACTTCTTACTGGCTATTACATCAACTTAGAAGCTTCATGTGTGTTCTCCTACGGTGATTTTAGTTTCTCCGCATACCGCAGCACGCGACATAGTTTTGCAGACGATAGGTACAACCGTTTCAGAGAGAAGAGCGGCCAATGTGTCGATCTGGCTTTAAGTCGATGCGATAACAAATGACGAAAACGGACGGATTTCTCAGGTTTTTACTACATATGAACACTTTTCACATTCTGCCGTGCAACTCGGCTGCTAGTCCTCCTTTCATGCAGAATCTTAAGGTCCTAGCTCATGGTCAAGGCACCAAAGCCAGCTAAAAAGTCAATAACCGATACCTAAAACTTGAATTGGACTACTTCATACTGGCTATTACATCAACTTAGAAGCTTCATCTGTGTTCTATTATGGTGCTTTTCCTGTTTCCGCCTACGGCAACACGCGACATAGCTTTGCAGACGATAAGTACAACCGTTTCAGAGAGAAGATCGGCCAATGTGACGATCTGGCTTTAAGTCGATTTGGTAACAAATGACGAAAACGGACGGATTTCTCAGGTTTTTACTACATATGAACACTTTTCACATTCTCCCGTGCAACTCGGCTGCTAGTCCTCCTTTCATGCAGAATCGTAAAGTCCTAGCTCATGTCCAAGGCACCAAAGCCAGCTAAAAAGTCAATAATCGATACCTAAAACTTGAATTGTACTACTTCTTACTGGCTATTACATCATTTTAGTAGCTTCATCTGTGTTCTACTATGTTGCTTTTAGTGTCTCCGAATACCGCAGTACGCGACATAGCTTTGCAGACGATAAGTACAACCGTTTCAGAGAGAAGAGCGGCCAATGTGACGATGTGGCTTTAAGTCGATTCGGTAACAAATGACGAAAACGGACGGATGTCTAATTTTTTTACTACATATGAACACTTTTCACATTCTCCCGTGCAACTCGGCTGCTAGTCCTCCTTTCATGCAGAATCTTAAGGTCATAGCTCATGTCCAAGTCACCAAAGCCAGCTAAAAGGTCAATATTCAATACCTAAAACTTGAATTGTACTACCTCTTCCTGGCTATTACGTCAACGTAGAAGCTAAATCTGTGTTCTACTACGGTGCTTTTAGTTTCTCCGCAAACCGCAGCACGCGACATAGCTTTGCAGACGATAAGTACAACCGTTTCAGAGAGAAGAGCGGCCAATGTGACGATCTGGCTTTAAGTCTATTCGATAACAAATGACGAAAACGGACGGATTTCTCAGGTTTTTACTACACATGAACACTTTTCACATTCTCCCGTGCAACTCGGCAACTAGTCCTCCTTTCATGCAGAATCTTAAGGTCCTAGCACATGTCCAAGGCACCAAAGCCAGCAAAAAGGTCAATATGCAATACCTAAAACTTGAATTGTACTACTTCTTACTGGCTGTTACATCAACTTAGAAGCTTCATCTGTGTTCTACTGTGGTGATTTTATTGTCTCCGCATACCGCAGCACGTGACATAGCTTTGCAGACGATAAGTACAACCGTTTCAGAGAGAAGAGCGGCTAATGTGACGATCTGGCTTTAAGTCGATTTGATAACAAATGACGAAAACGGACGGATTTCTAAGGTTTTTACTACATATGAACACTTTTCACATTCTCCCGTGCAACTCGGCTGCTAGTCCTCCTTTCAGGCACAATATTAAGATCCTAGCTCATGTCCAAGGCACCAAAGCCAGCTAAAAAGTCAATAATCAATACCTAAAACTTGAATTGTACTACTTCTTACTGGCTATTACATCAACTTAGAAGCTTCATCTGTGTTCTACTACGGTGCTTTTAGTTTCTCCGCATACCGCAGCACGCGACATAGTTTTGCAGACGATAAGTACAACCGTTTCAGAGAGAAGAGCGGCCAATGTGACGATGTGGCTTTAAGTCGATTCGGTAACAAATGACGAAAACGGACGGATGTCTAATTTTTTTGCTACATATGAACACTTTTCACATTCTCCCGTGCAACTCGGCTGCTAGTCCTCCTTTCATGCAGAATCTTAAGGTCCTAGCTCTTGTCCAAGGCACCAAAGCCAGCTAAAAGGTCAATATTCAATACCTAAAACTTGAATTGTACTACCTCTTACTGGCTATTACATCAACTTAGAAGCGTGATCTGTGTTCTACTATGGTGCTTTTAGTGTCTCAGCATACCGCAGCACGCGACATAGCTTTGCAGACGATAAGTACAACCGTTTCAGAGAGAAGAGTGGCCAATGTGACGATCTGGCTTTAAGTCGATTCGATAACAAATGACGAAAACGGACGGATTTCTCAGGTTTTTACTACATATGAACACTTTTCTCATTCTCCCGTGCAACTCGGCTGCTAGTCCTCCTTTCATACATAATCTTAAGGTCCTAGCTCATGTCCAAGGCACCAAAGCCAGCTAAAAAGTCAATAATCCATACCTAAAACTTGAATTGTACTACTTCTTACTGGCTATTACATCAACTTAGAAGCTTCATCTGTGTTCTACTGTGGTGCTTTTAGTGTCTCCGAATACCGCAGTACGCGACATAGCTTTGCAGACGATATGTACAACCATTTCAGAGAGCAGAGCGGCCAATGTGACGATCTGGCTTTACGTCGATTCGATAACAAATGACGAAAACGGACGGATGTCTCAGGTTTTTATTACATATGAACACTTTTCACATTCTCCCGTGCAACTCGGCTGCTAGTCCTCCTTTCATGCAGAATCTTAAGGTCCTAGCTCATGTCCAAGGCACCAAAGCCAGCTAAAAAGTCAATAATCAATACCTAAAACTTGAATTGTACTACTTCTTACTGGCTATTACATCAACTTAGAAGCTTCATGTGTGTTCTCCTACGGTGGTTTTAGTTTCTCCGCATACCGCAGCACGCGACATAGTTTTGCAGACGATAAGTACAACCGTTTCAGAGAGAAGAGCGGCCAATGTGTCGATCTGGCTTTAAGTCGATGCGATAACAAATGACGAAAACTGACGGATTTCTCAGGTTTTTACTACATATGAACACTTTTCACATTCTGCCGTGCAACTCGGCTGCTAGTCCTCCTTTCATGCAGAATCTTAAGGTCCTAGCTCATGTCCAAGGCACCAAAGCCAGCTAAAAAGTCAATAATCAATACCTAAAACTTGAATTGTACTACTTCTTACTGGCTATTACATCAACTTAGAAGCTTCATGTGTGTTCTCCTACGGTGGTTTTAATTTCTCCGCATACCGCAGCACGCGACATAGTTTTGCAGACGATAAGTACAACCGTTTCAGAGAGAAGAGCGGCCAATGTGACGATCTGGCTTTAAGTCGATTCGATAACAAATGACGAAAACGGACGGATTTCTCAGGTTTTTACTACATATGAACACTTTTCACATTCTGCCGTGCAACTCGGCTGCTAGTCCTCCTTTCATGCAGAATCTTAAGGTCCTAGCTCATGGTCAAGGCACCAAAGCCAGCTAAAAAGTCAATAACCGATACCTAAAACTTGAATTGGACTACTTCATACTGGCTATTACATCAACTTAGAAGCTTCATCTGTGTTCTATTATGGTGCTTTTCCTGTTTCCGCCTACGGCAACACGCGACATAGCTTTGCAGACGATAAGTACAACCGTTTCAGAGAGAAGATCGGCCAATGTGACGATCTGGCTTTAAGTCGATTTGGTAACAAATGACGAAAACGGACGGATTTCTCAGGTTTTTACTACATATGAACACTTTTCACATTCTCCCGTGCAACTCGGCTGCTAGTCCTCCTTTCATGCAGAATCGTAAAGTCCTAGCTCATGTCCAAGGCACCAAAGCCAGCTAAAAAGTCAATAATCGATACCTAAAACTTGAATTGTACTACTTCTTACTGGCTATTACATCATTTTAGTAGCTTCATCTGTGTTCTACTATGTTGCTTTTAGTGTCTCCGAATACCGCAGTACGCGACATAGCTTTGCAGACGATAAGTACAACCGTTTCAGAGAGAAGAGCGGCCAATGTGGCGATCTGGCTTTAAGTCGATTCGATAACAAATGACGAAAACGGACGGATTTCTCAGGTTTTTACTACATATGAACACTTTTCACATTCTCCCGTGCAACTCGGCTGCTAGTCCTCCTTTCATGCAGAATCTTAAGGTCCTAGCTCATGTCCAAGGCACCAAAGCCAGCTAAAAAGTCAATTATCAATACCTAGAACTTGAATTGTACTAATTCTTACTGGGTATTACATCAACTTACAAGCTTCATCTGTGTTCTACTATGGTGCTTTTAGTGTCTCCGCATACCGCATCACGCGACATAGCTTTGCAGACGATAAGTACAAGCGTTTCAGAGAGAAGAGCGGCCAATGTGACGATCTGGCTTTAAGTCGATTCGATAACCAATGACGAAAACAGACGTATTTCTCAGGTTTTTACTACATATGAACACTTTTCACATTCTCTCATGCAACTCGGCTGCTAGTCCTCCTTTCATGCAGAATATTAAGGTCCTAGCTCATGTCCAAGGCAACAAAGCCAGCTAAAAATTCAATATTCAATACCTAAAACTTGAATTGTACTACTTCTTACTGGCTATTACATCAACTTAGAAGCTTCATCTGTGTTCTACTATGGTGCTTTTAGTGTCTCAGCATACCGCAGCACGCGACATAGCTTTGCAGACGATAAGTACAACCGTTTCAGAGAGAAGAGCGGCCAATGTGACGATCTGGCTTTAAGTCGATTCGATAACAAATGACGAAAACGGACGGATGTCTCATTTTTTTACTACATATGAACACTTTTCACATTCTCTCATGCAACTCGGCTGCTAGTCCTCCTTTCATGCAGAATATTAAGGTCCTAGCTCATGTCCAAGGCAACAAAGCCAGCTAAAAATTCAATATTCAATACCTAAAACTTGAATAGTACTACTACTTACTGGCTATTACATCAACTTAGAAGCGTGATCTGTGTTCTACAATGGTGCTTTTAGTGTCTCAGCATACCGCAGCACGCGACATAGCTTTGCAGACGATAAGTACAACCGTTTCAGAGAGAAGAGCGGCCAATGTGACGATCTGGCTTTAAGTCGATTCGATAACAAATGACGAAAACGGACGGATTTCTCAGGTTTTTACTACATATGAACACTTTTCACATTCTCCCGTGCAACTCGGCTGCTAGTCCTCCTTTCATGCATAATCTTAAGGTCCTAGCTCATGTCCAAGGCACCAAAGCCAGCTAAAAAGTCAATAATCCATACCTAAAACTTGAATTGTACTACTTCTTACTGGCTATTACATCAACTTAGAAGCTTCATCTGTGTTCTACTGTGGTGCTTTTAGTGTCTCCGAATACCGCAGTACGCGACATAGCTTTGCAGACGATATGTACAACCCTTTCAGAGAGCAGAGCGGCCAATGTGACGATCTGGCTTTACGTCGATTCGATAACAAATGACGAAAACGCACGGATTTCTCAGGTTTTTACTACATATGAACACTTTTCACATTCTCCCATGCTACTCGGCTGATAGTCCTCCTTTCATGCAGAATCTTAAGGTCCTATCTCATGTCCAAGGCACCAAAGCCAGCTAAAAGGTCAATATTCAATACCTTAAACTTGAATTGTACTACCTCTTACTGGCTATTACCTCTACTTAGAAGCTTCATCTGTGTTCTACTATGGTGCTTGTAGTGTCTCAGCATACCGCAGCACGCGACAAAGCTTTGCAGACGATAAGTACAACCGTTTCAGAGAGAAGAGCGGCCAATGTGTCGATCTGGCTTTAAGTCGATGCGATAACAAATGTCGAAAACGGACGGATTTCTCAGGTTTTTACTGCATATGAACACTTTTCACATTCTCCCATGCAACTCGGCTGCTAATCCTCCTTTCATGCAGAATCTTAAGGTCCTAGCTCATGGTCAAGGCACCAAAGCCAGCTAAAAAGTCAATAACCGATACCTAAAACTTGAATTGGACTACTTCATACTGGCTATTACATCAACTTAGAAGCTTCATCTGTGTTCTATTATGGTGCTTTTCCTGTTTCCGCCTACGGCAACACGCGACATAGCTTTGCAGACGATAAGTACAACCGTTTCAGAGAGAAGATCGGCCAATGTGACGATCTGGCTTTAAGTCGATTTGGTAACAAATGACGAAAACGGACGGATGTCTCAGGTTTTTACTGCATATGAACACTTTTCACATTCTCCCATGCAACTCGGCTGCTAATCCACCTTTCATGCAGAATCTTAAGGTCCTAGCTCATGTCCAAGGCACCAAAGACAGCTAAAAAGTCAATAATCGATATCTAAAACTTGAATTGTACTACTTCTTACTGGCTATTACATCATTTTAGAAGCTTCATCTGTGTTCTACTATGTTGCTTTTAGTGTCTCCGAATACCGCAGTACGCGACATAGCTTTGCAGACGATAAGTACAACCGTTTCAGAGAGAAGAGCGGCCAATGTGACGATCTGGCTTTAAGTCGATTCGATAACAAATGACGAAAACGGACGGATTTCTCAGGTTTTTACTACATATGAACACTTTTCACATTCTCCCGTGCAACTCGGCTGCTAGACCTCCTTTCATGCAGAATCTTAAGGTCCTAGCTCATGTCCAAGGCACCAAAGCCAGCTAAAAAGTCAATAATCAATACCTAGAACTTGAATTGTACTATTTCTTACTGGGTATTACATCAACTTACAAGCTTCATCTGTGTTCTACTATGGTGCTTTTAGTGTCTCCACATACCGCATCACGCGACATAGCTTTGCAGACGATAAGTACAAGCGTTTCAGAGAGAAGAGCGGCCAATGTGGCGATCTGGCTTTAAGTCGATTCGATAACCAATGACGAAAACAGACGTATTTCTCAGGTTTTTACTACATTTGAACACTTTTCACATTCTCTCATGCAACTCGGCTGCTAGTCCTCCTTTCATGCAGAATATTAAGGTCCTAGCTCATGTCCAAGGCACCAAAGCCAGCTAAAAAGTCAATAATCGATACCCAAAACTTGAATTGGATTACTTCTTACTGGCTTTTACATCAACTTAGATGCTTCATCTGTTCCTACTATGGTGATTTTAGTGTCTCCGCATACCACAGCTCGCGACATAGCTTTGCAGACGATAAGTACAAACGTTTCAGAGAGAAGAGCGGCCAATGTGACGATCTGGCTTTAAGTCTATTCGATAACAAATGACGAAAACGGACGGATTTCTCAGGTTTTTACTACATATGAACACTTTTCACATTCTCCCGTGCATCTCGGCAGCTAGTCCTCCTTTCATGCAGAATCTTAAGTTCCTAGCACATGTCCAAGGCACCAAAGCCAGCAAAAAGGTCAATATTCAATATCTAAAACTTGAATTGTACTACTTCTTACTGGCTGTTACATCAACTTAGAAGCTTCGTCTGTGTTCTACTACGGTGCTTTTAGTTTCTCCGCATACCGCAGCACGCGACATAGTTTTGCAGACGATAAGTACAACCGTTTCAGAGAGAAGAGCGGCCAATGTGACGATGTGGCTTTAAGTCGATTCGATAACAAATGACGAAAACGGACGGATGTCTCAGGTTTTTACTACATATGAACACTTTTCACATTCTCCCGTGCAACTCGGCTGCTAGTCCTCCTTTCATGCAGAATCTTAAGGTCCTAGCTCATGTCCTAGGCACCAAAGCCAGCTAAAAAGTCAATAATCAATACCTAAAACTTGAATTGTACTAATTCTTACTGGGTATTACATCAACTTACAAGCTTCATCTGTGTTCTACTATGGTGCTTTTAGTGTCTCCGCATACCGCATCACGCGACATAGCTTTGCAGACGATAAGTACAACCATTTCAGAGAGCAGAGCGGCCAATGTGACGATCTGGCTTTAAGTCGATTCGATAACCAATGACGAAAACAGACGTATTTCTCAGGTCTTTTCTACATTGGAACACTTTTCACATTCTCTCATGCAACTCGGCTGCTAGTCCTCATTTCATGCAGAATATTAAGGTCCTAGCTCATGTCCAAGGTACCAAAGCCAGCTAAAAATTCAATATTCAATACCTAAAACTTGAATTGTACTACTTCTTACTGGCTATTACATCAACTTAGAAGCTTCATCTGTGTTCTACTATGTTGCTTTTAGTGTCTCCGAATACCGCAGTACGCGACATAGCTTTGCAGACGATAAGTACAACCGTTTCAGAGAGAAGAGCGGCCAATGTGGCGATCTGGCTTTAAGTCGATTCGATAACAAATGACGAAAACGGACGGATTTCTCAGGTTTTTACTACATATGAACACTTTTCACATTCTCCCGTGCAACTCGGCTGCTAGTCCTCCTTTCATGCAGAATCTTAAGGTCCTAGCTCATGTCCAAGGCACCAAAGCCAGCTAAAAAGTCAATAATCAATACCTAGAACTTGAATTGTACTAATTCTTACTGGGTATTACATCAACTTACAAGCTTCATCTGTGTTCTACTATGGTGCTTTTAGTGTCTCCGCATACCGCATCACGCGACATAGCTTTGCAGACGATAAGTACAAGCGTTTCAGAGAGAAGAGCGGCCAATGTGACGATCTGGCTTTAAGTCGATTCGATAACCAATGACGAAAACAGACGTATTTCTCAGGTTTTTACTACATATGAACACTTTTCACATTCTCTCATGCAACTCGGCTGCTAGTCCTCCTTTCATGCAGAATATTAAGGTCCTAGCTCATGTCCAAGGCAACAAAGCCAGCTAAAAATTCAATATTCAATACCTAAAACTTGAATTGTACTACTTCTTACTGGCTATTACATCAACTTAGAAGCTTCATCTGTGTTCTACTATGGTGCTTTTAGTGTCTCAGCATACCGCAGCACGCGACATACCTTTGCAGACGATAAGTACAACCGTTTCAGAGAGAAGAGCGGCCAATGTGACGATCTGGCTTTAAGTCGATTCGATAACAAATGACGAAAACGGACGGATTTCTCAGGTTTTTACTGCATATGAACACTTTTCACATTCTCCCGTGCAACTCGGCTGCTAGTCCTCCTTTCATGCAGAATCTTAAGGTCCTAGCTCATGTCCAAGGCACCAAAGCCAGCTAAAAAGTCAATAATCGATACCCAAAACTTGAATTGGATTACTTCTTACTGGCTGTTCCATCAACTTAGAAGCTTCATCTGTGTTCTACTGTGGTGATTTTAGTGTCTCCGCATACCGCAGCACGCGACATAGCTTTGCAGACGATAAGTACAACCGTTTCAGAGAGAAGAGCGGCCAATGTGACGATGTGGTTTTAAGTCGATTCGGTAACAAATGACGAAAACGGACGGATGTCTCATTTTTTTACTACATATGAACACTTTTCACATTCTCTCATGCAACTCGGCTGCTAGTCCTCCTTTCATGCAGAATATTAAGGTCCTAGCTCATGTCCAAGGCAACAAAGCCAGCTAAAAATTCAATATTCAATACCTAAAACTTGAATAGTACTACTACTTACTGGCTATTACATCAACTTAGAAGCGTGATCTGTGTTCTACAATGGTGCTTTTAGTGTCTCAGCATACCGCAGCACGCGACATAGCTTTGCAGACGATAAGTACAACCGTTTCAGAGAGAAGAGCGGCCAATGTGACGATCTGGCTTTAAGTCGATTCGATAACAAATGACGAAAACGGACGGATTTCTCAGGTTTTTACTACATATGAACACTTTTCACATTCTCCCGTGCAACTCGGCTGCTAGTCCTCCTTTCATGCATAATCTTAAGGTCCTAGCTCATGTCCAAGGCACCAAAGCCAGCTAAAAAGTCAATAATCCATACCTAAAACTTGAATTGTACTACTTCTTACTGGCTATTACATCAACTTAGAAGCTTCATCTGTGTTCTACTGTGGTGCTTTTAGTGTCTCCGAATACCGCAGTACGCGACATAGCTTTGCAGACGATATGTACAACCCTTTCAGAGAGCAGAGCGGCCAATGTGACGATCTGGCTTTACGTCGATTCGATAACAAATGACGAAAACGCACGGATTTCTCAGGTTTTTACTACATATGAACACTTTTCACATTCTCCCGTGCTACTCGGCTGATAGTCCTCCTTTCATGCAGAATCTTAAGGTCCTATCTCATGTCCAAGGCACCAAAGCCAGCTAAAAGGTCAATATTCAATACCTTAAACTTGAATTGTACTACCTCTTACTGGCTATTACCTCTACTTAGAAGCTTCATCTGTGTTCTACTATGGTGCTTGTAGTGTCTCAGCATACCGCAGCACGCGACAAAGCTTTGCAGACGATAAGTACAACCGTTTCAGAGAGAAGAGCGGCCAATGTGTCGATCTGGCTTTAAGTCGATGCGATAACAAATGTCGAAAACGGACGGATTTCTCAGGTTTTTACTGCATATGAACACTTTTCACATTCTCCCATGCAACTCGGCTGCTAATCCTCCTTTCATGCAGAATCTTAAGGTCCTAGCTCATGGTCAAGGCACCAAAGCCAGCTAAAAAGTCAATAACCGATACCTAAAACTTGAATTGGACTACTTCATACTGGCTATTACATCAACTTAGAAGCTTCATCTGTGTTCTATTATGGTGCTTTTCCTGTTTCCGCCTACGGCAACACGCGACATAGCTTTGCAGACGATAAGTACAACCGTTTCAGAGAGAAGATCGGCCAATGTGACGATCTGGCTTTAAGTCGATTTGGTAACAAATGACGAAAACGGACGGATGTCTCAGGTTTTTACTGCATATGAACACTTTTCACATTCTCCCATGCAACTCGGCTGCTAATCCACCTTTCATGCAGAATCTTAAGGTCCTAGCTCATGTCCAAGGCACCAAAGACAGCTAAAAAGTCAATAATCGATATCTAAAACTTGAATTGTACTACTTCTTACTGGCTATTACATCATTTTAGAAGCTTCATCTGTGTTCTACTATGTTGCTTTTAGTGTCTCCGAATACCGCAGTACGCGACATAGCTTTGCAGACGATAAGTACAACCGTTTCAGAGAGAAGAGCGGCCAATGTGACGATCTGGCTTTAAGTCGATTCGATAACAAATGACGAAAACGGACGGATTTCTCAGGTTTTTACTACATATGAACACTTTTCACATTCTCCCGTGCAACTCGGCTGCTAGACCTCCTTTCATGCAGAATCTTAAGGTCCTAGCTCATGTCCAAGGCACCAAAGCCAGCTAAAAAGTCAATAATCAATACCTAGAACTTGAATTGTACTATTTCTTACTGGGTATTACATCAACTTACAAGCTTCATCTGTGTTCTACTATGGTGCTTTTAGTGTCTCCACATACCGCATCACGCGACATAGCTTTGCAGACGATAAGTACAAGCGTTTCAGAGAGAAGAGCGGCCAATGTGGCGATCTGGCTTTAAGTCGATTCGATAACCAATGACGAAAACAGACGTATTTCTCAGGTTTTTACTACATTTGAACACTTTTCACATTCTCTCATGCAACTCGGCTGCTAGTCCTCCTTTCATGCAGAATATTAAGGTCCTAGCTCATGTCCAAGGCACCAAAGCCAGCTAAAAAGTCAATAATCGATACCCAAAACTTGAATTGGATTACTTCTTACTGGCTTTTACATCAACTTAGATGCTTCATCTGTTCCTACTATGGTGATTTTAGTGTCTCCGCATACCACAGCTCGCGACATAGCTTTGCAGACGATAAGTACAAACGTTTCAGAGAGAAGAGCGGCCAATGTGACGATCTGGCTTTAAGTCTATTCGATAACAAATGACGAAAACGGACGGATTTCTCAGGTTTTTACTACATATGAACACTTTTCACATTCTCCCTTGCATCTCGGCAGCTAGTCCTCCTTTCATGCAGAATCTTAAGTTCCTAGCACATGTCCAAGGCACCAAAGCCAGCAAAAAGGTCAATATTCAATATCTAAAACTTGAATTGTACTACTTCTTACTGGCTGTTACATCAACTTAGAAGCTTCGTCTGTGTTCTACTACGGTGCTTTTAGTTTCTCCGCATACCGCAGCACGCGACATAGTTTTGCAGACGTTAAGTACAACCGTTTCAGAGAGAAGAGCGGCCAATGTGACGATGTGGCTTTAAGTCGATTCGATAACAAATGACGAAAACGGACGGATGTCTCAGGTTTTTACTACATATGAACACTTTTCACATTCTCCCGTGCAACTCGGCTGCTAGTCCTCCTTTCATGCAGAATCTTAAGGTCCTAGCTCATGTCCTAGGCACCAAAGCCAGCTAAAAAGTCAATAATCAATACCTAAAACTTGAATTGTACTAATTCTTACTGGGTATTACATCAACTTACAAGCTTCATCTGTGTTCTACTATGGTGCTTTTAGTGTCTCCGCATACCGCATCACGCGACATAGCTTTGCAGACGATAAGTACAACCATTTCAGAGAGCAGAGCGGCCAATGTGACGATCTGGCTTTAAGTCGATTCGATAACCAATGACGAAAACAGACGTATTTCTCAGGTTTTTTCTACATTGGAACACTTTTCACATTCTCTCATGCAACTCGGCTGCTAGTCCTCATTTCATGCAGAATATTAAGGTCCTAGCTCATGTCCAAGGTACCAAAGCCAGCTAAAAATTCAATATTCAATACCTAAAACTTGAATTGTACTACTTCTTACTGGCTATTACATCAACTTAGAAGCTTCATCTGTGTTCTACTATGGTGCTTTTAGTGTCTCAGCATACCGCAGCACGCGACATAGCTTTGCAGACGATAAGTACAACCGTTTCAGAGAGAAGAGCGGCCAATGTGACGATCTGGCTTTAAGTCGATTCGATAACAAATGACGAAAACGGACGGATTTCTCAGGTTTTTATTACATATGAACACTTTTCACATTCTCCCGTGCAACTCGGCTGCTAGTCCTCCTTTCATGCAGAATCTTAAGGTCCTAGCTCATGTCCAAGGCACCAAAGCCAGCTAAAAAGTCAATAATCGATACCCAAAACTTGAATTGGATTACTTCTTACTGGCTATTACATCAACTTAGATGCTTCATCTGTTCCTACTATATTGATTTTAGTGTCTCCGCATACCACAGCTCGCGACATAGCTTTGCAGACGATAAGTACAATCGTTTCAGAGAGAAGAGCGGCCAATGTGACGATCTGGCTTTAAGTCTATTCGATAACAAATGACGAAAACGGACGGATTTCTCAGGTTTTTACTACACATGTACACTTTTCACATTCTCCCGTGCAACTCGGCAACTAGTCCTCCTTTCATGCAGAATCTTAAGGTCCTAGCACATGTCCAAGGCACCAAAGCCAGCAAAAAGGTCAATATGCAATACCTAAAACTTGAATTGTACTACTTCTTACTGGCTGTTACATCAACTTAGAAGCTTCATCTGTGTTCTACTGTGGTGATTTTATTGTCTCCGCATACCGCAGCACGTGACATAGCTTTGCAGACGATAAGTACAACCGTTTCAGAGAGAAGAGCGGCCAATGTGACGATCTGGCTTTAAGTCGATTCGATAACAAATGACGAAAACGGACGGATTTCTAAGGTTTTTACTACATATGAACACTTTTCACATTCTCCCGTGCAACTCGGCTGCTAGTCCTCCTTTCATGCAGAATATTAAGATCCTAGCTCATGTCCAAGGCACCAAAGCCAGCTAAAAAGTCAATAATCAATACCTAAAACTTGAATTGTACTACTTCTTACTGGATATTACATCAACTTAGAAGCTTCATCTGTGTTCTACTGTGGTGCTTTTAGTGTCTCCGAATACCGCAGTACGCGACATAGCTTTGCAGACGATATGTACAACCATTTCAGAGAGCAGAGCGGCAATGTGACGATGTGGCTTTAAGTCGATTCGGTAACAAATGACGAAAACGGACGGATGTCTCATTTTTTTACTACATATGAACACTTTTCACATTCTCCCCTGCAACTCGGCTGCTAGTCCTCCTTTCATGCAGAATCTTAAGGTCCTAGCACATGTCCAATGCACCAAAGCCAGCTAAAAGGTAAATATTCAATACCTAAAACTTGAATTGTACTACTTCTTACTGGCTATTACATCAACTTAGAAGCGTGATCTGTGTTCTACTATGGTGCTTTTAGTGTCTCAGCATACCGCAGCACGCGACATAGCTTTGCAGACGATAAGTACAACCGTTTCAGAGAGAAGAGCGGCCAATGTGACGATCTGGCTTTAAGTCGATTCGATAACAAATGACGAAAACGGACGGATTTCTCAGGTTTTTACTACATATGAACACTTTTGTCATTCTCCCGTGCAACTCGGCTGCTAGTCCTCCTTTCATGCATAATCTTAAGGTCCTAGCTCATGTCCAAGGCACCAAAGCCAGCTAAAAGGTAAATATTCAATACCTAAAACTTGAATTGTACTACTTCTTACTGGCTATTACATCAACTTAGAAGCGTGATCTGTGTTCTACTATGGTGCTTTTAGTGTCTCAGCATACCGCAGCACGCGACATAGCTTTGCAGACGATAAGTACAACCGTTTCAGAGAGAAGAGCGGCCAATGTGACGATCTGGCTTTAAGTCGATTCGATAACAAATGACGAAAACGGACGGATTTCTCAGGTTTTTACTACATATGAACACTTTTGTCATTCTCCCGTGCAACTCGGCTGCTAGTCCTCCTTTCATGCATAATCTTAAGGTCCTAGCTCATGTCCAAGGCACCAAAGCCAGCTAAAAATCAATAATCGATACCTAAAACTTGAATTGTACTACTTCTTACTGGATATTACATCAACTTAGAAGCTTCATCTGTGATCTACTGTGGTGCTTTTAGTGTCTCCGAATACCGCAGTACGCGACATAGCTTTGCAGACGATATGTACAACCATTTCAGAGAGCAGAGCGGCCAATGTGACGATCTGGCTTTACGTCGATTCGATAACAAATGACGAAAACGGACGGATGTCTCAGGTTTTTATTACATATGAACACTTTTCACATTCTCCCGTGCAACTCGGCTGCTAGTCCTCCTTTCATGCAGAATCTTAAGGTCCTAGCTCATGTCCAAGGCACCAAAGCCAGCTAAAAAGTCAATAATCAATACCTAAAACTTGAATTGTACTACCTCTTACTGGCTATTACATCAACTTAGAAGCTTCATGTGTGTTCTCCTACGGTGGTTTTAGTTTCTCCGCATACCGCAGCACGCGACATAGTTATGCAGACGATAAGTACAACCGTTTCAGAAAGAAGAGCGGCCAATGTGACGATCTGGCTTTAAGTCGATTCGATAACAAATGACGAAAACGGACGGATTTCTCAGGTTTTTACTACATATGAACACTTTTCACATTCTGCCGTGCAACTCGGCTGCTAGTCCTCCTTTCATGCAGAATCTTAAGGTCCTAGCTCATGGTCAAGGCACCAAAGCCAGCTAAAAAGTCAATAACCGATACCTAAAACTTGAATTGGACTACTTCATACTGGCTATTACATCAACTTAGAAGCTTCATCTGTGTTCTATTATGGTGCTTTTCCAGTTTCCGCCTACGGCAACACGCGACATAGCTTTGCAGACGATAAGTACAACCGTTTCAGAGAGAAGATCGGCCAATGTGACGATCTGGCTTTAAGTCGATTTGGTAACAAATGACGAAAACGGACGGATTTCTCAGGTTTTTACTACATATGAACACTTTTCACATTCTCCCGTGCAACTCGGCTGCTAGTCCTTCTTTCATGCAGAATCGTAAAGTCCTAGCTCATGTCCAAGGCACCAAAGCCAGCTAAAAAGTCAATAATCGATACCTAAAACTTGAATTGTACTACTTCTTACTGGCTATTACATCATTTTAGTAGCTTCATCTGTGTTCTACTATGTTGCTTTTAGTGTCTCCGAATACCGCAGTACGCGACATAGCTTTGCAGACGATAAGTACAACCGTTTCAGAGAGAAGAGCGGCCAATGTGACGATCTGGCTTTAAGTCGATTCGATAACAAATGACGAAAACGGACGGATTTCTCAGGTTTTTACTACATATGAACACTTTTCACATCCTCCCGTGCAACTCGGCTGCTAGTCCTCCTTTCATGCAGAATCTTAAGGTCCTAGCTCATGTCCAAGGCACCAAAGCCTGCTAAAAAGTCAATAATCAATACCTAGAACTTGAATTGTACTAATTCTTACTGGGTATTACATCAACTTACAAGCTTCATCTGTGTTCTACTATGGTGCTTTTAGTGTCTCCGCATACCGCATCACGCGACATAGCTTTGCAGACGATAAGTACAACCGTTTCAGAGAGAAGAGCGGCCAATGTGACGATCTGGCTTTAAGTCGATTCGATAACAAATGACGAAAACGGACGGATTTCTCAGGTTTTTACTGCATATGAACACTTTTCACATTCTCCCGTGCAACTCGGCTGCTAGTCCTCCTTTCATGCAGAATCTTAAGGTCCTAGCTCATGTCCAAGGAACCAAAGCCAGCTAAAAAGTCAATAATCGATACCCAAAACTTGAATTGGATTACTTCTTACTGGCTGTTCCATCAACTTAGAAGCTTCATCTGTGTTCTACTGTGGTGATTTTAGTGTCTCCGCATACCGCAGCACGCGACATAGCTTTGCAGACGATAAGTACAACCGTTTCAGAGAGAAGAGCGGCTAATGTGACGATCTGGCTTTAAGTCGACTCGATAACAAATGACGAAAACGGACGGATTTCTAAGGTTTTTACTGCATATGAACACTTTTCACATTCTCCCGTGCAACTCGGCTGCTAGTCCTCCTTTCATGCAGAATCTTAAGGTCCTAGCTCAAGATCAAGGCACCAAAGCCAGCTAAAAGTTCAATATTCAATACCTAAAACTTGAATTGTACTACTTCTTACTGGCTATTACATCAACTTAGAAGCGTGATCTGTGTTCTACAATGGTGCTTTTAGTGTCTCAGCATACCGCAGCACGCGACATAGCTTTGCAGACGATAAGTACAACCGTTTCAGAGAGAAGAGCGGCCAATGTGACGATCTGGCTTTAAGTCGATTCGATAACAAATGACGAAAACGGACGGATTTCTAAGGTTTTTACTGCATATGAACACTTTTCACATTCTCCCGTGCAACTCGGCTGCTAGTCCTCCTTTCATGCATAATCTTAAGGTCCTAGCTCATGTCCAAGGCACCAAAGCCAGCTAAAAAGTCAATAATCCATACCTAAAACTTGAATTGTACAACTTCTTACTGGCTATTACATCAACTTAGAAGCTTCATCTGTGTTCTACTGTGGTGCTTTTAGTGTCTCCGAATACCGCAGTACGCGACATAGCTTTGCAGACGATATGTACAACCATTTCAGAGAGCAGAGCGGCCAATGCGACGATCTGGCTTTACGTCGATTCGATAACAAATGACGAAAACGGACGGATGTCTCAGGTTTTTATTACATATGAACACTTTTCACATTCTCCCGTGCTACTCGGCTGATAGTCCTCCTTTCATGCAGAATCTTAAGGTCCTATCTCATGTCCAAGGCACCAAAGCCAGCTAAAAGGTCAATATTCAATACCTTAAACTTGAATTGTACTACCTCTTACTGGCTATTACCTCAACTTAGAAGCTTCATCTGTGTTCTACTATGGTGCTTGTAGTGTCTCAGCATACCGCAGCACGCGACAAAGCTTTGCAGACGATAAGTACAACCGTTTCAGAGAGAAGAGCGGCCAATGTGTCGATCTGGCTTTGAGTCGATGCGATAACAAATGTCGAAAACGGACGGATTTCTCAGGTTTATACTGCATATGAACACTTTTCACATTCTGCCGTCTAACTCGGCTGCTAGTCCTCCTTTCATGCAGAATCTTAAGGTTCTAGCTCATGTCCAAAGCACCAAAGCCAGCTAAAAAGTCAATAATCATTACCTAAAACTTGAATTGTACTACTTCTTACTGGCTATTACATCAACTTAGAAGCTTCATGTGTGTTCTCCTACGGTGGTTTTAGTTTCTCCGCATTCCGCAGCACGCGACATAGTTTTGCAGACGATAAGTACAACCGTTTCAGAGAGAAGAGCGGCCAATGTGACGATCTGGCTTTAAGTCGATTCGATAACAAATGACGAAAACGCACGGATTTCTCAGGTTTTTACTACATATGAACACTTTTCACATTCTGCCGTGCAACTCGGCTGCTAGTCCTCCATTCATGCAGAATCTTAAGGTCCTAGCTCATGGTCAAGGCACCAAAGCCAGCTAAAAAGGCAATAACCGATACCTAAAACTTGAATTGGACTACTTCATACTGGCTATTACATCAACTTAGAAGCTTCATCTGTGTTCTATTATGGTGCTTTTCCTGTTTCCGCCTACGGCAACACGCGACATAGGTTTGCAGAAGATAAGTACAACCGTTTCAGAGAGAAGATCGGCCAATGTGACGATCTGGCTTTAAGTCGATTTGGTAACAAATGACGAAAACGTACGGATTTCTCAGGTTTTTACTACATATGAACACTTTTCACATTCTCCCATGCTACTCGGCTGCTAGTCCTCCTTTCATGCAGAATCTTAAGGTCCTAGCTCATGTCCAAGGCACCAAAGACAGCTAAAAAGTCAATAATCGATACCTAAAACTTGAATTGTACTACTTCTTACTGGCTATTACATCATTTTAGAAGCTTCATCTGTGTTCTACTATGTTGCTTTTAGTGTCTCCGAATACCGCAGTACGCGACATAGCTTTGCAGACGATAAGTACAACCGTTTCAGAGAGAAGAGCGGCCAATGTGACGATCTGGCTTTAAGTCGATTCGATAACAAATGACGAAAACGGACGGATTTCTCAGGTTTTTACTACATATGAACACTTTTCACATTCTCCCGTGCAACTCGGCTGCTAGTCCTCCTTTCAAGCAGAATCTTAAGGTCCTAGCTCATGTCCAAGGCACCAAAGCCAGCTAAAAAGTCAATAATCAATACCTAGAACTTGAATTGTACTATTTCTTACTGGGTATTACATCAACTTACAAGCTTCATCTGTGTTCTACTATGGTGCTTTTAGTGTCTCCGCATACCGCATCACGCGACATAGCTTTGCAGACGATAAGTACAAGCGTTTCAGAGAGAAGAGCGGCCAATGTGACGATCTGGCTATAAGTCGATTCGATAACCAATGACGAAAACAGACGTATTTCTCAGGTTTTTACTACATTTGAACACTTTTCACATACTCTCATGCAACTCGGCTGCTATTCCTCCTTTCATGCAGAACATTAAGGTCCTAGCTCATGTCCAAGGCAACAAAGCCAGCTAAAAATTCAATATTCAATACCTAAAACTTGAATTGTACTACTTCTTACTGGCTATTACATCAACTTAGAAGCTTCATCTGTGTTCTACTATGGTGCTTTTAGTGTCTCAGCATACCGCAGCACGCGACATAGCTTTGCAGACGATAAGTACAACCGTTTCAGAGAGAAGAGCGCCCAATGTGACGACCTGGTTCCAAGTCGATTCGATAACAAATGACGAAAACGGACGGATGTCTCAGGTTTTTACTGCATATGAACACTTTTCACATTCTCCCGTGCAACTCGGCTGCTGGTCCTCCTTTCATGCAGAATCTTAAGGTCCTAGCTCATGTCCAAGGCACCATAGCCAGCTAAAAAGTCAATAATCGATACCCAAAACTTGAATTGGATTACTTCTTACTGGCTGTTACATCAACTTAGAAGCTTCATCTGTGTTCTACTGTGGTGATTTTAGTGTCTCCGCATACCGCAGCACGCGACATAGCTTTGCAGACGATAAGTACAACCGTTTCAGAGAGAAGAGCGGCTAATGTGACGATCTGGCTTTAAGTCGATTCGATAACAAATGACGAAAACGGACGGATTTCTAAGGTTTTTACTAAATATGAACACTTTTCAAATCTCCCGTGCAACTCGGCTGCTAGTCCTCCTTTCATGCAGAATATTAAGATCCTAGCTCATGTCCAAGGCACTAAAGCCAGCTAAAAAGTCAATAATAAATACCTAAAACTTGAATTGTACTACTTCTTACTGGCTATTACATCAACTTAGAAGCTTCATCTGTGTTCTACTACGGTGCTTTTAGTTTCTCCGCATACCGCAGCACGCGACATAGTTTTGCAGACGATAAGTACAACCGTTTCAGAGAGAAGAGTGGCCAATGTGACGATGTGTCTTTAAGTCGATTCGATAACAAATGACGAAAACGGACGGATGTCTCATATTTTTACTACATTTGAACACTTTTCACATTCTCCCATGCAACTCGGCTGCTAGTCCTTCACGCGATCTAGTGTTTAAGGTCCTAGCTCATGTCCAAGGCACCAAAGCCAGCTAAAAGGTCAATATTCAATACCTAAAACTTGAATTGTACTACTTCTTACTGGCTATTACATCAACTTAGAAGCATGATCTGTGTTCTACTATGGTGCTTTTAGTGTCTCAGCATACCGCAGCACGCGACATTGCTTTGCAGACGATAAGTACAACCGTTTCAGAGAGAAGAGCGGCCAATGTGACGATCTGGCTTTCAGTCGATTCGATAACAAATGACGAAAACGGACGGATTTCTCAGGTTTTTACTACATATGAACACTTTTCACATACTCCCGTGCAACTCGGCTGCTAGTCCTCCTTTCATGCAGAATCTTAAGGTCCTAGCTCATGTCCAAGGCACCAAAGCCAGCTAAAAAGTCAATAATCGATACCTAAAACTTGAATTGTACTACTTCTTACTGGATATTACATCAACTTAGAAGCTTCATCTGTGTTCTACTGTGGTGCTTTTAGTGTCTCCGAATACCGCAGTACGCGACATAGCTTTGCAGACGATAAGTACAACCATTTCAGAGAGCAGAGCGGCCAATGTGACGATCTGGCTTTACGTCGATTTGATAACAAATGACGAAAACGGACGGATGTCTCAGGTTTTTACTACATATGAACACTTTTCACATTCTGCCGTGCAACTCGGCTGCTAGTCCTCCTTTCATGCAGAATTTTAAGGTCCTAGCTCATGTCGAAGGCACCTAAGCCAGCTAAAAACTCAATAATCGATACCTAAAACTTGAATTGTACTACTTCTTACTGGATATTACATCAACTTAGAAGCTTCATCTGTGTTCTACTGTGGTGCTTTTAGTGTCGCCGAATACCGCAGTACGCGACTTAGCTTTGCAGACGATAAGTACAACCATTTCAGAGAGCAGAGCGGCCAATGTGACGATCTGGCTTTACGTCGATTTGATAACAAATGACGAAAACGGACGGATGTCTCAGGTTTTTATTACATATGAACACTTTTCACATTCTCCCGTGCAACTCGGCTGCTAGTCCTCCTTTCATGCAGAATCTTAAGGTCCTATCTCATGTCCAAGGCACCAAAGCCACCTAAAAGGTCAATATTCAATACCAAAAACTTTAATTGTACTACCTCTTACTGGCTATTACCTCAACTTAGAAGCTTCATCTGTGTTCTACTATGGTGCTTGTAGTGTCTCAGCATACCGCAACACGCGACAAAGCTTTGCAGACGATAAGTACAACCGTTTCAGAGAGAAGAGCGGCCAATGTGTCGATCTGGCTTTAAGTCGATGCGATAACAAATGACGAAAACGGACGGATTTCTCAGGTTTTTACTACATATGAACACTTTTCACATTCTCCCGTGCAACTCGGCTGCTAGTCATCCTTTCATGCAGAATGTTAAGGTCCTAGCTCATGTCCAAGGCACCAAAGCCAGCTAAAAAGTCAATAATCAATACCTAAAACTTGAATTGTACTACTTCTTACTGGCTATTACATCAACTTAGAAGCTTCATGTGTGTTCTCCTACGGTGGTTTTAGTTTCTCCGCATACCGCAGCACGCGACATAGTTTTGCAGACGATAAGTACAACCGTTTCAGAGAGAAGAGCGGCCAATGTGACGATCTGGCTTTAAGTCGATTCGATAACAAATGACGAAAACGGACGGATTTCTCAGGTTTTTACTACATATGAACACTTTTCACATTCTGCCGTGCAACTCGGCTGCTAGTCCTCCTTTCATGCAGAATCTTAAGGTACTAGCTCATGTCCAAGGCACCAAAGCCAGCTAAAAACTCAATAATCGATACCTAATACCTGAATTGTACTACTTCTTACTGGATATTACATCAACTTAGAAGCTTCATCTGTGTTCTACTGTGGTGCTTTTAGTGTCTCCGAATTCCGCAGTACGCGACATAGCTTTGCAGACGATAAGTACAACCATTTCAGAGAGCAGTGCGGCCAATGTGACGATCTGGCTTTACGTCGATTTGATAACAAATGACGGAAACGGACGGATGTCTCAGGTTTTTATTACATATGAACACTTTTCACATTCTCCCGTGCAACTCGGCTGCTAGTCCTCCTTTCATGCAGAATCTTAAGGTCCTAGCTCATGTCCAAGGCTCCAAAGCAAGCAAAAAAGTCAATAATCAATACCTAAAACTTGAAATGTACTGCTTCTTACTAGCTATTACATCAACTTAGAAGCTTCATCTGTGTTCTACTACGTTGCTTTTAGTTTCTCCGCATACCGCAGCACGCGACATAGTTTTGCAGACGATAAGTACAACCGTTTCAGAGAGAAGAGCGGCCAATGTGACGATCTGGCTTTAAGTCGATTCGATAACAAATGACGAAAACGGACGGATTTCTCAGGTTTTTACTACATATGAACACTTTTCACATTCTCCCGTGCAACTTGGCTGCTAGTCCTCCTTTCATGCAGAATCTTAAGGTCCTAGCTCATGTCCAAGGCACCAAAGCCAGCTAAAAAGTCAATAATCAATACCTAAAACTTGAATTGTACTACTTCTTACTGGCTAATACATCAACTTAGAAGCTTCATCTCTGTTCTATAACGGTGCTTTTAGTTTCTCTGCATACCGCAGCACACGACATAGTTTTGTAGACGATAAGTACAACCGTTTCAGAGAGAAGAGCGGCCAATGTGACGATGTGGCTTTAAGTCGATTCGATAACAAATGACGAAAACGGACGGATGTCTCAGGTTTTTACTACATATGAACACTTTTCACATTCTCCCGTGCTACTCGGCTGCTAGTCCTCCTTTCATGCAGAATCTTAAGGTCCTAGCTCATGTCCAAGGCACCAAAGCCAGCTAAAAGGTCAATATTCAATACCTAAAACTTGAATTGTACTACTTCTTACTGGCTATTACATCAACTTAGAAGCTTCATCTGTGTTCTACTGTGGTGCTTTTAGTGTCTCAGCATACCGCAGCACGCGACATAGCTTTGCAGACGATAAGTACATCCGTTTCAGAGAGAAGGTCGGCTAATGTGCGATCTGGCTTTAAGTCGATTCGATAACAAATGACGAAAACGGACGGATTTCTCAGGTTTTTACTACATATGAACACTTTTCACATTCTCCCGTGCAACTCGGCTGCTAGTCCTCCTTTCATGCAGAATCTTAAGGTCCTAGCTCATGTCCAAGGCACCAAAGCCAGCTAAAAAGTCTATAATCGATACCTAAAACTTGAATTCCACTACTTCTTACTGGCTATTACATCAACTTAGAAGCTTCATCTGTGTTCTACTATGGTGCTTTTAGTGTCTCCACATACCGCAGCACGCGACATAGCTTTGCAGACAATAAGTACAAGCGTTTCAGAGAGAAGAGCGGCCAATGTGACGATCTGGCTTTAAGTCGATTCGATAACAAATGACCTAAACGGACGGATTTCTCAGGTTTTTACTACATATGAACACTTTTCACATTCTCCCCTGCAACTCGGCTGCTAGTCCTCCTTTCATGCAGAATCTTAAGGTCCTAGCTCATGTCCAAAGCACCAAAGCCAGCTAAAAGGTCAATATTCAATACCTAAAACTTGAATTGTACTACTTCTTACTGGCTATTACATCAACTTAGAAGCTTGATCTGTGTTCTACTATGGTGCTTTTAGTGTCTCAGCATACCGCAGCACGCGACATAGCTTTGCAGACGATAAGTACATCCGTTTCAGAGAGAAGAGCGGCCAATGTGACGATCTGGCTTTAAGTCGATTCGATAACAAATGACGAAAACGGACGGATTTCTCAGGTTTTTACTACATATGAACACTTTTCACATTCTCCCGTGCAACTCGGCTGCTAGTCCTCCTTTCATGCAGAATCTTAAGGTCCTAGCTCATGTCCAAAGCACCAAAGCCAGCTAAAAAGTCAATAATCGATACCTAAAACTTGAATTCCACTACTTCTTACTGGCTATTACATCAACTTAGAAGCTTCATCTGTGTTCTACTATGGTGCTTTTAGTGTCTCCACATACCGCAGCACGCGACATAGCTTTGCAGACGATAAGTACAAGCGTTTCAGAGAGAAGAGCGGCCAATGTGACGATCTGGCTTTAAGTCGATTCGATAACAAATGACGAAAAACGGACGGATGTCTCAGGTTTTTACTACATATGAACACTTTTCACATTCTCCCCTGCAACTCGGCTGCTAGTCCTCCTTTCATGCAGAATCTTAAGGTCCTAGCTCATGTCCAAAGCACCAAAACCAGCTAAAAGGTCAATATTCAATACCTAAAACTTGAATTGTACTACTTCTTACTGGCTATTACATCAACATAGAAGCTTGATCTGTGTTCTACTATGGTGCTTTTAGTGTCTCAGCATACCGCAGCACGCGACATAGCTTTGCAGACGATAAGTACATCCGTTTCAGAGAGAAGATCGGCCAATGTGACGATCTGGCTTTAAGTCGATTCGATAACAAATGACGAAAACGGACGGATTTCTCATTTTTTACTACATATGAACACTTTTCACATTCTCCCGTGCAACTCGGCTGCTAGTCCTCCTTTCATGCAGAATCTTAAGGTCCTAGCTCATGTCAAAGGCACCAAAGCCAGCTAAAAAGTCAATAACCGATACCTAAAACTTGAATTGTACTACTTCTTACTGGCTATTACATCATTTTAGAAGCTTCATCTGTGTTCTACTATGGTGCTTTTAGTGTCTCCGAATACCGCAGTACGCGACATAGCTTTGCAGACGATAAGTACAACCGTTTCAGAGAGCAGAGCGGTCAATGTGACGATCTGGCTTTAAGTCAATTCGATAACAAATGACGAAAACGGACGGATTTCTCAGGTTTTTACTACATATGAACACTTTTCACATTCTCCCGTGCAACTCGGCTGCTTGTCCTCCTTTCATGCAGAATATTAAGGTCCTAGCTCATGTCCAAGGCACCAAAGCCAGCTAAAAATTCAATATTCAATACCTAAAACTTGAATTGTACTACTTTTTACTGGATATTACATCAACTTAGAAGCTTCATCTGTGTTCTACTATGGTGCTTGTAGTGTCTCAGCATACCGCAGCAGGCGACATAGCTTTGCAGACGATAAGTACAACCGTTTCAGAGAGAAGAGCGGCCAATGTGACGATCTGGCTTTAAGTCGAATCGATAACAAATGACGAAAACGGACGGATGTCTCAGGTTTTTACTGCATATGAACACTTTTCACATTCTGCCGTGCAACTCGGCTTCTAGTCCTCCTTTCATGCAGAATCTTAAGGTCCTAGCTCATGTCCAAGGCACCAAATCCAGCTAAAAAGTCAATAATCGATACCTAAAACTTGAATTGTACTACTTCTTACTGGCTATTACATCAACTTAGAAGCTTAATCTGTGTTCTACTATGGTGCTTTTAGTGTCTGCGCATAACGCAGCACGCGACATGGCTTTGTAGACGATAAGTACAACCGTTTCAGAGAGAAGAGCGGCCAATGTGACGATCTGGCTTTAAGTCGATTCGATAACAAATGACGAAAACAGACGTATTTCTCAGGTTTTTACTACATTTGAACAATTTTCACAATCTCTCATGCAACTCTGCTGCTAGTCCTCCTTTCATGCAGAATATTAAGGTCCTAGCTCATGTCCAAGGCACCAAAGCCAGCTAAAAGGTCAATATTCCATACCTAAAACTTGAATTGTACTACTTCTTACTGGCTATTACATCAACTTAGAAGCTTCATGTGTGTTCTACTACGGTGGTTTTAGTTTCTCCGCATACCGCAGCACGCGACATAGTTTGCAGACGATAAGTACAACCGTTTCAGAGAGAAGAGCGGCCAATGTGACGATCTGGCTTTAAGTCGATTCGATAACAAATAACGAAAACGGATGGATGTCTCAGGTTTTTACTACATATGAACACTTTTCACATTCTCCCGTGCAACTCGGCTGCTAGTCCTCCATTCATGCAAAATCTTAAGGTCCTAGCTCATGTCCAAGGCACCAAAGCCAGCTAAAAAGTCAATAATCGATACCTAAAACTTGAATTGTACTACCTCTTACTGGCTATTACATCAACTTAGAAGCTTCATCTGTGTTCTACTATGGTGCTTTTAGTGTCTCCGCATAACGCAGCACGCGACATAGCTTTGTAGACGATAAGTACAACCGTTTCAGAGAGAAGAGCGGCCAATTTGACGATCTGGCTTTAAGTCGATTCGATAACAAATGACGAAAACGGACGGATTTCTCAGGTTTTTACTACATATGAACACTTTTCACATTCTCCCGTGCAACTCGGCTGCTAGTCCTCCTTTGATGCAGAATCTTAAGGTCCTAGCTCATGTCCAAAGCACCAAAGCCAGCTAAAAGGTCAATATTCAATACCTAAGACTTGAATTGTACTACTTCTTACTGGCTATTACATCAACTTAGAAGCTTGATCTGTGTTCTACTATGGTGCTTTTAGTGTCTCAGCATACCGCAGCTCGCAACATAGCTTTGCAGACGATAAGTACATCCGTTTCAGAGAGAAGATCGGCCAATGTGACGATCTGGCTTAAGTCGATTCGATAACAAATGACGAAAACGGACGGATTTCTCATTTTTTTACTACATATGAACACTTTTCACATTATCCCGTGCAACTCGGCTGCTAGTCCTCCTTTCATGCAGAATCTTAAGGTCCTAGCTCATGTCCAAGGCATTAAAGCCAGCTAAAAAGTCAATAATCAATACCTAAAACTTGAATTGTACTACTTCTTACTGGCTATTACATCATCTTAGAAGCTTCATCTGTGTTCTACTATGGTGCTTGTAGTGTCTCAGCATACCGCAGCACGCGACATAGCTTTGCAGACGATAAGTACAACCGTTTCAGAGAGAAGAGCGGCCAATGTGACGATCTGGCTTTAAGTCGATTCGATAACAAATGACGAAAACGGACGGATGTCTCAGGTTTTTACTGCATATGAACACTTTTCACATTCTCCCGTGCAACTCGGCTGCTAGTCCTCCTTTCAGGCAGAATCTTAAGGTCCTAGCTCATGTCCAAGGCACCAAAGCCAGGTAAAAAGTCAATAATCAATACCCAAAACTTGAATTGGATTACTTCTTACTGGCTATTACATGAACTTAGATGCTTCATATGTTCCTACTATGGTGATTTTAGTGTCTCCGCATACCACAGCTCGCGACATAGCTTTGCAGACGATAAGTACAACCGTTTAAGAGAGAAGAGCGGCTAATGTGACGATCTGGCTTTAAGTCGATTCGATAACAAATGAGGAAAACGGACGGATTTCTCAGGTTTTTACTACATATGAACACTTTTCACATCCTCCCGTGCAACTCGGCTGCTAGTCCTCCTTTCATGCAGAATCTTAAGGTCCTAGCTCATGTCCACGGCACCAAAGCCAGCTAAAAAGTCAATAATCGATACCTAAAACTTGAATTCTACTACTTCTTACTGACTATTACATCAACTTACAAGCTTCATCTGTGTTCTACTATGGTGCTTTTAGTGTCTCCGCATACCGCATCACGCGACATAGCTTTGCAGACGATAAGTACAACCATTTCAGAGAGCAGAGCGGCCAATGTGACGATCTGGCTTTAAGTCGATTCGATAACCAATGACGAAAACAGACGTATTTCTCAGGTTTTTTCTACATTGGAACACTTTTCACATTCTCTCATGCAACTCGGCTGCTAGTCCTCCTTTCATGCAAAATCTTAAGGTCCTAGCTCAAGTCCAAGGCACCAAAGCCAGCTAAAAAGTCAATAATCGATACCTAAAACTTGAATTGTACTACCTCTTACTGGCTATTACATCAACCTAGAAGCTTCATCTGTGTTCTACTATGGTGCTTTTAGTGTCTCCGCATAACGCAGCACGCGACATAGCTTTGTAGACGATAAGTACAACCGTTTCAGAGAGAAGAGCGGCCAATGTATCGATCTGGCTCTAAGTCGGTTCGATAACAAATGACGAAAACGGACGGATTTCTCAGGTTTTTACTACATATGAACACTTTTCACATTCTCCCGTGCAACTCGGCTGCTAGTCCTCCTTTCATGCAGAATCTTAAGGTCCTAGCTCATGTCCAAGGCACCAAAGCCAGCTAAAAAGTCAATAATCGATACCTAAAACTTGAATTGTACTAATTCTTACTGGGTATTACATCAACTTAGAAGCTTCATCTGTGTACTACTATGGTGCTTTTAGTGTCTCCGCATACCGCAGCACGCGACATAGCTTTGCAGACGATAAGTACAACCGTTTCAGGGAGAGGATCGGCCAATGTGACGATCTGGCTTTAAGTCGATTCGATAACCAATGACGAAAACAGACGTATTTCTCAGGTTTTTACTACATTTGAACACTTTTCACATTCTCTCATGCAACTCGGCTGCTAGTCCTCCTTTCATGCAGAATATTAAGGTCCTAGCTCATGTCCAAGGCACCAAAGCCAGCTAAAAGTTCAATATTCAATACCTAAAACTTGAATTGTACTACTTCTTACTGGCTATTACGTCAACTTAGAAGCTTGATCTGTGTTCTACTATGGTGCTTTTAGTGTCTCCGCATACCGCAGCACGCGACATAGCTTTGCAGACGATAAGTACAACCGTTTCAGAGAGAAGAGCGGCCAATTTGACGATCTGGCTTTAAGTCGATTCGATAACAAATAACGAAAACGGACGGATTTCTCAGATTTTTACTACATATGAACACTTGTCACATTCTCCCGTGCAACTCGGCTGCTAGTCCTCCTTTCATGCAGAAACTTAAGGTCCTAGCTCATGTCCAAGGCACCAAAGCCAGCTAAAAAGTCAATAATCGATTCCTAAAACTTGAATTGTACTACTTCTTACTGGATATTACATCAACTTAGAAGCTTCATCTGTGTTCTACTGTGGTGCTTTTAGTGTCTCCGAATACCGCAGTACGCGACATAGCTTTGCAGACGATAAGTACAACCGTTTCAGAGAGCAGTGCGGCCAATGTGACGATCTGGCTTTAAGTCGATTCGATAACAAATGACGAAAACGGACGGATTTCTCAGGTTTTTACTACATATGAACACTTTTCACATTCTCCCGTGCAACTCGGCTGCTAGTCCTCCTTTCATGCAGAATCTTAAGGTCCTAGCTCATGTCCAAGGCACCAAAGCCAGCTAAAAAGTCAATAATCAATACCTAAAACTTGAATTGTACTACTTCTTACTGGCTATTACATCAACTTAGAAGCTTCATCTGTGTTCTACTATGGTGCTTGTAGTGTCTCAGCATACCGCAGCACGCGACATAGCTTTGCAGACGATAAGTACAACCGTTTCAGAGAGAAGAGCGGCCAATGTGACGATCTGGCTTTAAGTCGATTCGATAACAAATGACGAAAACGGACGGATGTCTCAGGTTTTTACTGCATATGAACACTTTTCACATTCTCCCGTGCAACTCGGCTGCTAGTCCTCCTTTCATGCAGAATCTTAAGGTCCTAGCTCATGTCCAAGGCACCAAAGCCAGGTAAAAAGTCAATAATCAATACCCAAAACTTGAATTGGATTACATCTTACTGGCTATTACATGAACTTAGATGCTTCATATGTTCCTACTATGGTGATTTAGGTGTCTCCGCATACCACAGCTCGCGACATAGCTTTGCAGACGATAAGTACAACCGTTTCAGAGAGAAGAGCGGCTAATGTGACGATCTGGCTTTAAGTCGATTCGATAACAAATGAGGAAAACGGACGGATTTCTCAGGTTTTTACTACATATGAACACTTTTCACATCCTCCCGTGCAACTCGGCTGCTAGTCCTCCTTTCATGCAGAATCTTAAGGTCCTAGCTCATGTCCACGGCACCAAAGCCAGCTAAAAAGTCAATAATCGATACCTAAAACTTGAATTGGATTCCTTCTTACTGGCTGTTACATCAACTTAGAAGCTTCATCTGTGTTCTACAACGGTGCTTTTGGTTTCTCCGCATACCGCAGCACGCCACATGGTTTTGCAGACCATAAGTACAACCGTTTCAGAGAGAAGAGCGCCCAATCTGACGATCTGGCTTTAAGTCGATTCGATAACAAATGACGAAAACGGACGGATTTCTCAGGTTTTTACTACATATGAACACTTTTCACATTCTCCCGTGCATCTTGGCTGCTAGTCCTCCTTTCATGCAGAATCTTAAGGTCCTAGCTCATGTCCAAGGCACCAAAGCCAGCTAAAAAGTCAATAATCAATACCTAAAACTTGAATTGTACTACTTCTTACTGGCTAATACATCAACTTAGAAGCTTGATCTGTGTTCTACTACGGTGCTTTTAGTTTCTCCGCATACCGCAGCACGCGACATAGTTTTGCAGACGATAAGTACAACCGTTTCAGAAAGAAGAGCGGCCAATGTGACGATGTGGCTTTAAGTCGATTCGATAACAAATGACGAAAACGGACGGATGTCTCAGGTTTTTACTACATATGAACACTTTTCACATTCTCCCGTGCAACTCGGCTGCTAGTCCTCCTTTCATGCAGAATCTTAAGGTCCTAGCTCATGTCCAAGGCACCAAAGCCAGCTAAAAGGTCAATATTCAATACCTAAAACTTGAATTGTACTACTTCTTACTGGCTATTACGTCAACTTAGAAGCTTGATCTGTGTTCTACTATGGTGCTTTTAGTGTCTCCGCATACCGCAGCACGCGACATAGCTTTGCAGACGATAAGTACAACCGTTTCAGAGAGAAGAGCGGCCAATTTGACGATCTGGCTTTAAGTCGATTCGATAACAAATGACGAAAACGGACGGATTTCTCAGGTTTTTACTACATATGAACACTTCTCACATTCTCCCGTGCAACTCGGCTGCTAGTCCTCCTTTCATGCAGAAACTTAAGGTCCTAGCTCATGTCCAAGGCTCCAAAGCGAGCTAAAAAGTCAATAATCGATTCCTAAAACTTGAATTGTACTACTTCTTACTGGATATTACATCAACTTAGAAGCTTCATCTGTGTTCTACTATGGTGCTTTTAGTGTCTCCGAATACCGCAGTACGCGACATAGCTTTGCAGACGATAAGTACAACCGTTTCAGAGAGCAGTGCGGCCAATGTGACGATCTGGCTTTAAGTCGATTCGATAACAAATGACGAAAACGGACGGATTTCTCAGGTTTTTACTACATATGAACACTTTTCACATTCTCCCGTGCAACTCGGCTGCTAGTCCTCCTTTCATGCAGAATCTTAAGGTCCTAGCTCATGTCCAAGGCACCAAAGCCAGCTAAAAAGTCAATAATCAATACCTAAAACTTGAATTGTACTACTTCTTACTGGCTATTACATCAACTTAGAAGCTTCATGTGTGTTCTACTACGGTGGTTTTAGTTTCTCCGCATACCGCAGCACGCGACGTAGTTTTGCAGACGATAAGTACAACCGTTTCAGAGAGAAGAGCGGCCAATGTGACGATCTGGCTTTAAGTCGATTCGATAACAAATAAAGAAAACGATTGGATGTCTCAGGTTTTTACTACATATGAACACTTTTCACATTCTCCCGTGCAACTCGGCTGCTAGTCCTCCTTTCATGCAAAATCTTAAGGTCCTAGCTCAAGTCCAAGGCACCAAAGCCAGCTAAAAAGTCAATAATCGATACCTAAAACTTGAATTGTACTACCTCTTACTGGCTATTACATCAACTTAGAAGCTTCATCTGTGTTCTACTATGGTGCTTTTAGTGTCTCCGCATAACGCAGCACGCGACATAGCTTTGTAGACGATAAGTACAACCGTTTCAGAGAGAAGAGCGGCCAATGTATCGATCTGGCTCTAAGTCGGTTCGATAACAAATGACGAAAACGGACGGATTTCTCAGGTTTTTACTACATATGAACACTTTTCACATTCTCCCGTGCAACTCGGCTGCTAGTCCTCCTTTCATGCAGAATCTTAAGGTCCTAGCTCATGTCCAAGGCACCAAAGCCAGCTAAAAAGTCAATAATCGATACCTAAAACTTGAATTGTACTAATTCTTACTGGGTATTACATCAACTTAGAAGCTTCATCTGTGTACTACTATGGTGCTTTTAGTGTCTCCGCATACCGCAGCACGCGACATAGCTTTGCAGACGATAAGTACAACCGTTTCAGAGAGAAGATCGGCCAATGTGACGATCTGGCTTTAAGTCGATTCGATAACCAATGACGAAAACAGCCGTATTTCTCAGGTTTTTACTACATTTGAACACTTTTCACATTCTCTCATGCAACTCGGCTGCTAGTCCTCCTTTCATGCAGAATATTAAGGTCCTAGCTCATGTCCAAGACACCAAAGCCAGCTAAAAATTCAATATTCAATAATTAAAACTTGAATTGTACTATTTCTTACTGGCTATTACATCAACTTAGAAGCTTCATCTGTGTTCTACTATGGTGCTTGTAGTGTCTCAGCATACCGCAGCAGGCGACATAGCTTTGCAGACGATAAGTACAACCGTTTCAGAGAGGAGAGCGGCCAATGTGACGATCTGGCTTTAAGTCGATTCTATAACAAATGACGAAAACGGACGGATGTCTCAGGTTTTTACTGCATATGAACACTTTTCACATTCTCCCGTGCAACTCGGCTGCTAGTCCTCCTTTCATGCAGAATCTTAAGGTCCTAGCTCATGTCCAAGGCACCAAAGCCAGCTAAAAGGTCAATATTCAATACCTAAAACTTGAATTGTACTACTTCTTACTGGCTATTACGTCAACTTAGAAGCTTGATCTGTGTTCTACTATGGTGCTTTTAGTGTCTCCGCATACCGCAGCACGCGACATAGCTTTGCAGACGATAAGTACAACCGTTTCAGAAAGAAGAGCGGCCAATTTGACGATCTGGCTTTAAGTCGATTCGATAACAAATGACGAAAACGGACGGATTTCTCAGGTTTTTACTACATATGAACACTTCTCACATTCTCCCGTGCAACTCGGCTGCTAGTCCTCCTTTCATGCAGAAACTTAAGGTCCTAGCTCATGTCCAAGGCACCAAAGCCAGCTAAAAAGTCAATAATCGATTCCTAAAACTTGAATTGTACTACTTCTTACTGGATATTACATCAACTTAGAAGCTTCATCTGTGTTCTACTGTGGTGCTTTTAGTGTCTCCGAATACCGCAGTACGCGACATAGCTTTGCAGACGATAAGTACAACCGTTTCAGAGAGCAGTGCGGCCAATGTGACGATCTGGCTTTAAGTCGATTCGATAACAAATAACGAAAACGGATGGATGTCTCAGGTTTTTACTACATATGAACACTTTTCACATTCTCCCGTGCAACTCGGCTGCTAGTCCTCCTTTCATGCAAAATCTTAAGGTCCTAGCTCAAGTCCAAGGCACCAAAGCCAGCTAAAAAGTCAATAATCGATACCTAAAACTTGAATTGTACTACCTCTTACTGGCTATTACATCAACTTAGAAGCTTCATCTGTGTTCTACTATGGTGCTTTTAGTGTCTCCGCATAACGCAGCACGCGACATAGCTTTGTAGACGATAAGTACAACCGTTTCAGAGAGAAGAGCGGCCAATGTATCGATCTGGCTCTAAGTCGGTTCGATAACAAATGACGAAAACGGACGGATTTCTCTGGTTTTTACTACATATGAACACTTTTCACATCCTCCCGTGCAACTAGGCTGCTAGTCCTCCTTTCATGCAGAATCTTAAGGTCCTAGCTCATGTCCAAGGCACCAAAGCCAGCTAAAAAGTCAATAATCGATACCTAAAACTTGAATTGTACTAATTCTTACTGGGTATTACATCAACTTAGAAGCTTCATCTGTGTACTACTATGGTGCTTTTAGTGTCTCCGCATACCGCAGCACGCGACATAGCTTTGCAGACGATAAGTACAACCGTTTCAGAGAGAAGATCGGCCAATGTGACGATCTGGCTTTAAGTCGATTCGATAACCAATGACGAAAACAGACGTATTTCTCAGGTTTTTACTACATTTGATCACTTTTCACATTCTCTCATGCAACTCGGCTGCTAGTCCTCCTTTCATGCAGAATATTAAGGTCCTAGCTCATGTCCAAGACACCAAAGCCAGCTAAAAATTCAATATTCAATAACTAAAACTTGAATTGTACTACTTCTTACTGGCTATTACATCAACTTAGAAGCTTCATCTGTGTTCTACTATGGTGCTTGTAGTGTCTCAGCATACCGCAGCAGGCGACATAGCTTTGCAGACGATAAGTACAACCGTTTCAGAGAGAAGAGCGGCCAATGTGACGATCTGGCTTTAAGTCGATTCTATAACAAATGACGAAAACGGACGGATGTCTCAGGTTTTTACTGCATATGAACACTTTTCACATTCTCCCGTGCAACTCGGCTGCTAGTCCTCCTTTCATGCAGAATCTTAAGGTCCTAGCTCATGTCCAAGGCACCAAAGCCAGCTAAAAAGTCAATAATCGATACCTAAAACTTGAATTGTACTACTTCTTACTGGCTATTACATTAACTTAGAAGCTTCATCTGTGTTCTACTATGGTGCTTTTAGTGTCTCCGCATACTGCAGCACGCGACATAGCTTTGTAGACGATAAGTACAACCGTTTCAGAGAGAGAGCGGCCAATGTGACGATCTGGTTTTAAGTCGATTCGATAACAAATGACGAAAATGACGGATTTCTCAGGTTTTTATTACATATGAACACTTTTCACATTCTCCCGTGCAACTCGGCTGCTAGTCCTCCTTTCATGCAGAATCTTAAGGTCCTAGCTCATGTCCAAGTCACCAAAGCCAGCTAAAAAGTCAATAATCGATACCCAAAACTTGAATTGGATTACTTCTTACTGGCTATTACATCAACTTAGATGCTTCATCTGTTTCCTACTATGGTGCTTTTAGTGTTTCCACATACCGCAGCAGGCAACATAGCTTTGCAGACGATAAGTACAACCGTTTCAGAGAGAAGAGCGGCCAATGTGACGATCTGGCTTTACGTCGATTCGATAACAAATGACGAAAACGGATGGATGTCTCAGGTTTTTACTACATATGAACACTTTTCACATTCTCCCGTGCAACTCGGCTGCTAGTCCTCCTTTCATGCAAAATCTTAAGGTCTTAGCTCATGTCCAAGGCACCAAAGCCAGCTAAAATGTCAATAATCGATACCTAAAACTTGAACTGTACTACCTCTTACTGGCTATTACATCAACTTAGAAGCTTCATCTGTGTTCTACTATGGTGCTTTTAGTGTCTCCGCATAACGCAGCACGCGACATAGCTTTGTAGATGATAAGTACAACCGTTTCAGAGAGAAGAGCGGCCAATGTGTCGATCTGGCTCTAAGTCGATTCGATAACAAATGACGAAAACGGACGGATTTCTCAGGTTTTTACTACATATGAACACTTTTCACATTCTCCCGTGCAACTCGGCTGCTAGTCCTCCTTTCATGCAGAATCTTAAGGTCCTAGCTCATGTCCAAGGCACCAAAGCCAGCTAAAAAGTCAATAATCAATACCTAAAACTTGAATTGTACTACTTCTTACTGGCTATTACATCAACTTAGAAGCTTCATCTGTGTTCTACTATGGTGCTTGTAGTGTCTCAGCATACTGCAGCACGCGACATAGCTTTGCAGACGATAAGTACAACCGTTTCAGAGAGAAGAGCGGCCAATGTGACGATCTGGCTTTAAGTGGATTCGATAACAAATGACGAAAACGGACGGATGTCTCAGGTTTTTACTGCATATGAACACTTTTCACATTCTCCCGTGCAACTCGGCTGCTAGTCCTCCTTTCATGCAGAATCTTAAGGTCCTAGCTCATGTGCAAGGCACCAAAGCCAGCTAAAAAGTCAATAATCAATACCCAAAACTTGAATTGGATTACTTCTTACTGGCTATTACATGAACTTAGATGCTTCATATGTTCCTACTATGGTGATTTTAGTGTCTCCGCGTACCACAGCTCGCGACATAGCTTTGCAGACGATAAGTACAACCGTTTCAGAGAGAAGAGCGGCTAATGTGACGATCTGGCTTTAAGTCGATTCGATAACAAATGAGGAAAACGGACGGATTTCTCAGGTTTTTACTACATATGAACACTTTTCACATCCTCCCGTGCAACTCGGCTGCTAGTCCTCCTTTCATGCAGAATCTTAAGGTCCTAGCTCATGTCCACGGCACCAAAGCCAGCTAAAAAGTCAATAATCGATACCTAAAACTTGAATTCTACTACTTCTTACTGGCTATTACATCAGCTTAGAAGCTTCATCTGTGTTCTACAACGGTGCTTTTGGTTTCTCCGCATACCGCAGCACGCGACATGGTTTTGCAGACCATAAGTACAACCGTTTCAGAGAGAAGAGCGGCCAATGTGACGATCTGGCTTTAAGTCGATTCGATAACAAATGACGAAAACGGACGGATTTCTCAGGTTTTTACTACATATGAACACTTTTCACATTCTCCCGTGCATCTTGGCTGCTAGTCCTCCTTTCATGCAGAATCTTAAGGTCCTAGCTCATGTCCAAGGCACCAAAGCCAGCTAAAAGGTCAATATTCAAGACCTAAAACTTGAATTGTACTACTTCTTACTGGCTATTACGTCAACTTAGAAGCTTGATCTGTGTTCTACTATGGTGCTTTTAGTGTCTCCGCATACCGCAGCACGCGACATAGCTTTGCAGACGATAAGTACAACCGTTTCAGAGAGAAGAGCGGCCAATTTGACGATCTGGCTTTAAGTCGATTCGATAACAAATGACGAAAACGGACGGATTTCTTAGGTTTTTACTACATATGATCACTTCTCACATTCTCCCGTGCAACTCGGCTGCTAGTCCTCCTTTCATGCAGAAACTTAAGGTCCTTGCTCATGTCCAAGGCACCAAAGCCAGCTAAAAAGTCAATAATCGATTCCTAAAACTTGAATTGTACTACTTCTTACTGGATATTACATCAACTTAGAAGCTTCATCTGTGTTCTACTGTGGTGCTTTTAGTGTCTCCGAATACCGCAGTACGCGACATAGCTTTGCAGACGATAAGTACAACCGTTTCAGAGAGCAGTGCGGCCAATGTGACGATCTGGCTTTAAGTCGATTCGATAACAAATGACGAAAACGGACGGATTTCTCAGGTTTTTACTACATATGAACACTTTTCACATTCTCCCGTGCAACTCGGCTGCTAGTCCTCCTTTCATGCAGAATCTTAAGGTCCTAGCTCATGTCCAAGGCACCAAAGCCAGCTAAAAAGTCAATAATCAATACCTGAAACTTGAATTGTACTACTTCTTACTGGCTATTACATCAACTTAGAAGCTTCATGTGTGTTCTACTACGGTGGTTTTAGTTTCTCCGCATACCGCAGCACGCGACATAGTTTTGCAGACGATAAGTACAACCGTTTCAGAGAGAAGAGCGGCCAATGTGACGATCTGGCTTTAAGTCGATTCGATAACAAATAACGAAAACGGATGGATGTCTCAGGTTTTTACTACATATGAACACTTTTCACATTCTCCCGTGCAACTCGGCTGCTAGTCCTCCTTTCATGCAAAATCTTAAGGTCCTAGCTCAAGTCCAAGGCACCAAAGCCAGCTAAAAAGTCAATAATCGATACCTAAAACTTGAATTGTACTACCTCTTACTGGCTATTACATCAACTTAGAAGCTTCATCTGTGTTCTACTATGGTGCTTTTAGTGTCTCCGCATAACGCAGCACGCGACATAGCTTTGTAGACGATAAGTACAACCGTTTCAGAGAGAAGAGCGGCCAATGTATCGATCTGGCTCTAAGTCGATTCGATAACAAATGACGAAAATGACGGATTTCTCAGGTTTTTATTACATATGAACACTTTTCACATTCTCCCGTGCAACTCGGCTGCTAGTCCTCCTTTCATGCAGAATCTTAAGGTCCTACCTCATGTCCAAGTCACCAAAGCCAGCTAAAAAGTCAATAATCGATACCCAAAACTTGAATTGGATTACTTCTTACTGGCTATTACATCAACTTAGATGCTTCATCTGTTTCCTACTATGGTGCTTTTAGTGTTTCCACATACCGCAGCAGGCAACATAGCTTTGCAGACGATAAGTACAACCGTTTCAGAGAGAAGAGCGGCCAATGTGACGATCTGGCTTTACGTCGATTCGATAACAAATGACGAAAACGGATGGATGTCTCAGGTTTTTACTACATATGAACACTTTTCACATTCTCCCGTGCAACTCGGCTGCTAGTCCTCCTTTCATGCAAAATCTTAAGGTCCTAGCTCATGTCCAAGGCACCAAAGCCAGCTAAAATGTCAATAATCGATACCTAAAACTTGAATTGTACTACCTCTTACTGGCTATTACATCAACTTAGAAGCTTCATCTGTGTTCTACTATGGTGCTTTTAGTGTCTCCGCATAACGCAGCACGCGACATAGCTTTGTAGATGATAAGTACAACCGTTTCAGAGAGAAGAGCGGCCAATGTGTCGATCTGGCTCTAAGTCGATTCGATAACAAATGACGAAAACGGACGGATTTCTCAGGTTTTTACTACATATGAACACTTTTCACATTCTCCCGTGCAACTCGGCTGCTAGTCCTCCTTTCATGCAGAATCTTAAGGTCCTAGCTCATGTCCAAGGCACCAAAGCCAGCTAAAAAGTCAATAATCAATACCTAAAACTTGAATTGTACTACTTCTTACTGGCTATTACATCAACTTAGAAGCTTCATCTGTGTTCTACTATGGTGCTTGTAGTGTCTCAGCATACCGCAGCACGCGACATAGCTTTGCAGACGATAAGTACAACCGTTTCAGAGAGAAGAGCGGCCAATGTGACGATCTGGCTTTAAGTGGATTCGATAACAAATGACGAAAACGGACGGATGTCTCAGGTTTTTACTGCATATGAACACATTTCACATTCTCCCGTGCAACTCGGCTGCTAGTCCTCCTTTCATGCAGAATCTTAAGGTCCTAGCTCATGTCCAAGGCACCAAAGCCAGCTAAAAAGTCAATAAACAATACCCAAAACTTGAATTGGATTACTTCTTACTGGCTATTACATGAACTTAGATGCTTCATATGTTCCTACTATGGTGATTTTAGTGTCTCCGCATACCACAGCTCGCGACATAGCTTTGCAGACGATAAGTACAACCGTTTCAGAGAGAAGAGCGGCTAATGTGACGATCTGGCTTTAAGTCGATTCGATAACAAATGAGGAAAACGGACGGATTTCTCAGGTTTTTACTACATATGAACACTTTTCACATCCTCCCGTGCAACTCGGCTGCTAGTCCTCCTTTCATGCAGAATCTTAAGGTCCTAGCTCATGTCCACGGCACCAAAGCCAGCTAAAAAGTCAATAATCGATACCTAAAACTTGAATTCTACTACTTCTTACTGGCTATTACATCAACTTAGAAGCTTCATCTGTGTTCTACAACGGTGCTTTTGGTTTCTCCGCATACCGCAGCACGCGACATGGTTTTGCAGACCATAAGTACAACCGTTTCAGAGAGAAGAGCGCCCAATCTGACGATCTGGCTTTAAGTCGATTCGATAACAAATGACGAAAACGGACGGATTTCTCAGGTTTTTACTACATATGAACACTTTTCACATTCTCCCGTGCATCTTGGCTGCTAGTCCTCCTTTCATGCAGAATCTTAAGGTCCTAGCTCATGTCCAAGGCACCAAAGCCAGCTAAAAGATCAATATTCAAGACCTAAAACTTGAATTGTACTACTTCTTACTGGCTATTACGTCAACTTAGAAGCTTGATCTGTGTTCTACTATGGTGCTTTTAGTGTCTCCGCATACCGCAGCACGCGACATAGCTTTGCAGACGATAAGTACAACAGTTTCAGAGAGAAGAGCGGCCAATTTGACGATCTGGCTTTAAGTCGATTTGATAACAAATGACGAAAACGGACGGATTTCTCAGGTTTTTACTACATATGAACACTTCTCACATTCTCTCATGCAACTCGGCTGCTAGTCCTCCTTTCATGCAGAAACTTAAGGTCCTAGCTCATGTCCAAGGCACCAAAGCCAGCTAAAAAGTCAATAATCGATTCCTAAAACTTGAATTGTACTACTTCTTACTGGATATTACATCAACTTAGAAGCTTCATCTGTGTTCTACTGTGGTGCTTTTAGTGTCTCCGAATACCGCAGTACGCGACATAGCTTTGCAGACGATAAGTACAACCGTTTCAGAGAGCAGTGCGGCCAATGTGACGATCTGGCTTTAAGTCGATTCGATAACAAATGACGAAAACGGACGGATTTCTCAGGTTTTTACTACATATGAACACTTTTCACATTCTCCCGTGCAACTCGGCTGCTAGTCCTCCTTTCATGCAGAATCTTAAGGTCCTAGGTCATGTCCAAGGCACCAAAGCCAGCTAAAAAGTCAATAATCAATACCTAAAACTTGAATTGTACTACTTCTTACTGGCTATTACATCAACTTAGAAGCTTCATGTGTGTTCTACTACGGTGGTTTTAGTTTCTCCGCATACCGCAGCACGCGACATAGTTTTGCAGACGATAAGTACAACCGTTTCAGAGAGAAGAGCGGCCATTGTGACGATCTGGCTTTAAGTCGATTCAATAACAAATAACGAAAACGGATGGATGTCTCAGGTTTTTACTACATATGAACACTTTTCACATTCTCCCGTGCAACTCGGCTGCTAGTCCTCCTTTCATGCAAAATCTTAAGGTCCTAGCTCAAGTCCAAGGCACCAAAGCCAGCTAAAATGTCAATAATCGATACCTAAAACTTGAATTGTACTACCTCTTACTGGCTATTACATCAACTTAGAAGCTTCATCTGTGTTCTACTATGGTCCTTTTAGTGTCTCCGCATAACGCAGCACGCGACATAGCTTTGTAGACGATAAGTACAACCGTTTCAGAGAGAAGAGCGGCCAATGTATCGATCTGGCTCTAAGTCGATTCGATAACAAATGTCGAAAACGGACGGATTTCTCAGGTTTTTACTACATATGAACACTTTTCACATTCTCCCGTGCAACTCGGCTGCTAGTCCTCCTTTCATGCAGAATCTTAAGGTCCTAGCTCATGTCCAAGGCACCAAAGCCAGCTAAAAAGTCAATAATCGATACCTAAAACTTGAATTGTACTAATTCTTACTGGGTATTACGTCAACTTAGAAGCTTCATCTGTGTACTACTATGGTGCTTTTAGTGTCTCCGCATACCGCAGCACGCGACATAGCTTTGCAGACGATAAGTACAACCGTTTCAGAGAGAAGATCGGCCAATGTGACGATCTGGCTTTAAGTCGATTCGATAACCAATGACGAAAACAGACGGATTTCTCAGGTTTTTACTACATTTGAACCCTTTTCACATTCTCTCATGCAAATCGGCTGCTAGTCCTCCTTTCATGCAGAATATTAAGGTCCTAGCTCATGTCCAAGACACCAAAGCCAGCTAAAAATTCAATATTCAATAACTAAAACTTGAATTGTACTACTTCTTACTGGCTATTACATCAACTTAGAAGCTTCATCTGTGTTCTACTATGGTGCTTGTAGTGTCTCAGCATACCGCAGCAGGCGACATAGCTTTGCAGACGATAAGTACAACCGTTTCAGAGAGAAGAGCGGCCAATGTGACGATCTGGCTTTAAGTCGATTCTATAACAAATGACGAAAACGGACGGATGTCTCAGGTTTTTACTGCATATGAACAGTTTTCACATTCTCCCGTGCAACTCGGCTGCTAGTCCTCCTTTCATGCAGAATCTTAAGGTCCTAGCTCATGTCCAAGGCACCAAAGCCAGCTAAAAAGTCAATAATCGATACCTAAAACTTGAATTGTACTACTTCTTACTGGCTATTACATTAACTTAGAAGCTTCATCTGTGTTCTACTATGGTGCTTTTAGTGTCTCCGCATACTGCAGCACGCGACATAGCTTTGTAGACGATAAGTACAACCGTTTCAGAGAGAAGGGCGGCCAATGTGACGATCTGGTTTTAAGTCGATTGGATAACAAATGACGAAAATGAAGGATTTCCCAGGTTTTTATTACATATGAACACTTTTCACATTCTCCCGTGCAACTCGGCTGCTAGTCCTCCTTTCATGCAGAATCTTAAGATCTTAGCTCATGTCCAAGTCACCATAGCCAGCTAAAAAGTCAATAATCGATACCCAAAACTTGAATTGGATTACTTCTTACTGGCTATTACATCAACTTAGATGCTTCATCTGTTTCCTACTATGGTGCTTTTAGTGTTTCCACATACCGCAGCACGCAACATAGCTTTGCAGACGATAAGTACAACCGTTTCAGAGAGAAGAGCGGCCAATGTGACGATTTGGCTTTACGTCGATTCGATAACAAATGACGAAAACGGATGGATGTCTCAGGTTTTTACTACATATGAACACTTTTCACATTCTCCCGTGCAACTCGGCTGCTAGTCCTCCTTTCATGCAAAATCTTAAGGTCCTAGCTCATGTCCAAGGCACCAAAGCCAGCTAAAATGTCAATAATCGATACCTAAAACTTGAATTGTACTACCTCTTACTGGCTATTACATCAACTTAGAAGCTTCATCTGTGTTCTACTGTGGTGCTTTTAGTGTCTCCGAATACCGCAGTACGCGACATAGCTTTGCAGACGATAAGTACAACCGTTTCAGAGAGCAGTGCGGCCAATGTGACGATCTGGCTTTAAGTCGATTCGATAACAAATGACGAAAACGGACGGATTTCTCAGGTTTTTACTACATATGAACACTTTTCACATTCTCCCGTGCAACTCGGCTGCTAGTCCTCCTTTCATGCAGAATCTTAAGGTCCTAGGTCATGTCCAAGGCACCAAAGCCAGCTAAAATGTCAATAATCGATACCTAAAACTTGAACTGTACTACCTCTTACTGGCTATTACATCAACTTAGAAGCTTCATCTGTGTTCTACTATGGTGCTTTTAGTGTCTCCGCATAACGCAGCACGCGACATAGCTTTGTAGATGATAAGTACAACCGTTTCAGAGAGAAGAGCGGCCAATGTGTCGATCTGGCTCTAAGTCGATTCGATAACAAATGACGAAAACGGACGGATTTCTCAGGTTTTTACTACATATGAACACTTTTCACATTCTCCCGTGCAACTCGGCTGCTAGTCCTCCTTTCATGCAGAATCTTAAGGTCCTAGCTCATGTCCAAGGCACCAAAGCCAGCTAAAAAGTCAATAATCAATACCTAAAACTTGAATTGTACTACTTCTTACTGGCTATTACATCAACTTAGAAGCTTCATCTGTGTTCTACTATGGTGCTTGTAGTGTCTCAGCATACTGCAGCACGCGACATAGCTTTGCAGACGATAAGTACAACCGTTTCAGAGAGAAGAGCGGCCAATGTGACGATCTGGCTTTAAGTGGATTCGATAACAAATGACGAAAACGGACGGATGTCTCAGGTTTTTACTGCATATGAACACTTTTCACATTCTCCCGTGCAACTCGGCTGCTAGTCCTCCTTTCATGCAGAATCTTAAGGTCCTAGCTCATGTGCAAGGCACCAAAGCCAGCTAAAAAGTCAATAATCAATACCCAAAACTTGAATTGGATTACTTCTTACTGGCTATTACATGAACTTAGATGCTTCATATGTTCCTACTATGGTGATTTTAGTGTCTCCGCGTACCACAGCTCGCGACATAGCTTTGCAGACGATAAGTACAACCGTTTCAGAGAGAAGAGCGGCTAATGTGACGATCTGGCTTTAAGTCGATTCGATAACAAATGAGGAACACGGACGGATTTCTCAGGTTTTTACTACATATGAACACTTTTCACATCCTCCCGTGCAACTCGGCTGCTAGTCCTCCTTTCATGCAGAATCTTAAGGTCCTAGCTCATGTCCACGGCACCAAAGCCAGCTAAAAAGTCAATAATCGATACCTAAAACTTGAATTCTACTACTTCTTACTGGCTATTACATCAGCTTAGAAGCTTCATCTGTGTTCTACAACGGTGCTTTTGGTTTCTCCGCATACCGCAGCACGCGACATGGTTTTGCAGACCATAAGTACAACCGTTTCAGAGAGAAGAGCGGCCAATGTGACGATCTGGCTTTAAGTCGATTCGATAACAAATGACGAAAACGGACGGATTTCTCAGGTTTTTACTACATATGAACACTTTTCACATTCTCCCGTGCATCTTGGCTGCTAGTCCTCCTTTCATGCAGAATCTTAAGGTCCTAGCTCATGTCCAAGGCACCAAAGCCAGCTAAAAGGTCAATATTCAAGACCTAAAACTTGAATTGTACTACTTCTTACTGGCTATTACGTCAACTTAGAAGCTTGATCTGTGTTCTACTATGGTGCTTTTAGTGTCTCCGCATACCGCAGCACGCGACATAGCTTTGCAGACGATAAGTACAACCGTTTCAGAGAGAAGAGCGGCCAATTTGACGATCTGGCTTTAAGTCGATTCGATAACAAATGACGAAAACGGACGGATTTCTTAGGTTTTTACTACATATGATCACTTCTCACATTCTCCCGTGCAACTCGGCTGCTAGTCCTCCTTTCATGCAGAAACTTAAGGTCCTTGCTCATGTCCAAGGCACCAAAGCCAGCTAAAAAGTCAATAATCGATTCCTAAAACTTGAATTGTACTACTTCTTACTGGATATTACATCAACTTAGAAGCTTCATCTGTGTTTTACTGTGGTGCTTTTAGTGTCTCCGAATACCGCAGTACGCGACATAGCTTTGCAGACGATAAGTACAACCGTTTCAGAGAGCAGTGCGGCCAATGTGACGATCTGGCTTTAAGTCGATTCGATAACAAATGACGAAAACGGACGGATTTCTCAGGTTTTTACTACATATGAACACTTTTCACATTCTCCCGTGCAACTCGGCTGCTAGTCCTCCTTTCATGCAGAATCTTAAGGTCCTAGCTCATGTCCAAGGCACCAAAGCCAGCTAAAAAGTCAATAATCAATACCTGAAACTTGAATTGTACTACTTCTTACTGGCTATTACATCAACTTAGAAGCTTCATGTGTGTTCTACTACGGTGGTTTTAGTTTCTCCGCATACCGCAGCACGCGACATAGTTTTGCAGACGATAAGTACAACCGTTTCAGAGAGAAGAGCGGCCAATGTGACGATCTGGCTTTAAGTCGATTCGATAACAAATAACGAAAACGGATGGATGTCTCAGGTTTTTACTACATATGAACACTTTTCACATTCTCCCGTGCAACTCGGCTGCTAGTCCTCCTTTCATGCAAAATCTTAAGGTCCTAGCTCAAGTCCAAGGCACCAAAGCCAGCTAAAAAGTCAATAATCGATACCTAAAACTTGAATTGTACTACCTCTTACTGGCTATTACATCAACTTAGAAGCTTCATCTGTGTTCTACTATGGTGCTTTTAGTGTCTCCGCATAACGCAGCACGCGACATAGCTTTGTAGACGATAAGTACAACCGTTTCAGAGAGAAGAGCGGCCAATGTATCGATCTGGCTCTAAGTCGATTCGATAACAAATGACGAAAATGACGGATTTCTCAGGTTTTTATTACATATGAACACTTTTCACATTCTCCCGTGCAACTCGGCTGCTAGTCCTCCTTTCATGCAGAATCTTAAGGTCCTACCTCATGTCCAAGTCACCAAAGCCAGCTAAAAAGTCAATAATCGATACCCAAAACTTGAATTGGATTACTTCTTACTGGCTATTACATCAACTTAGATGCTTCATCTGTTTCCTACTATGGTGCTTTTAGTGTTTCTACATACCGCAGCACGCAACATAGCTTTGCAGACGATAAGTACAACCGTTTCAGAGAGAAGAGCGGCCAATGTGACGATCTGGCTTTACGTCGATTCGATAACAAATGACGAAAACGGATGGATGTCTCAGGTTTTTACTACATATGAACACTTTTCACATTCTCCCGTGCAACTCGGCTGCTAGTCCTCCTTTCATGCAAAATCTTAAGGTCCTAGCTCATGTCCAAGGCACCAAAGCCAGCTAAAATGTCAATAATCGATACCTAAAACTTGAATTGTACTACCTCTTACTGGCTATTACATCAACTTAGAAGCTTCATCTGTGTTCTACTATGGTGCTTTTAGTGTCTCCGCATAACGCAGCACGCGACATAGCTTTGTAGATGATAAGTACAACCGTTTCAGAGAGAAGAGCGGCCAATGTGTCGATCTGGCTCTAAGTCGATTCGATAACAAATGACGAAAACGGACGGATTTCTCAGGTTTTTACTACATATGAACACTTTTCACATTCTCCCGTGCAACTCGGCTGCTAGTCCTCCTTTCATGCAGAATCTTAAGGTCCTAGCTCATGTCCAAGGCACCAAAGCCAGCTAAAAAGTCAATAATCAATACCTAAAACTTGAATTGTACTACTTCTTACTGGCTATTACATCAACTTAGAAGCTTCATCTGTGTTCTACTATGGTGCTTGTAGTGTCTCAGCATACCGCAGCACGCGACATAGCTTTGCAGACGATAAGTACAACCGTTTCAGAGAGAAGAGCGGCCAATGTGACGATCTGGCTTTAAGTGGATTCGATAACAAATGACGAAAACGGACGGATGTCTCAGGTTTTTACTGCATATGAACACATTTCACATTCTCCCGTGCAACTCGGCTGCTAGTCCTCCTTTCATGCAGAATCTTAAGGTCCTAGCTCATGTCCAAGGCACCAAAGCCAGCTAAAAAGTCAATAAACAATACCCAAACTTGAATTGGATTACTTCTTACTGGCTATTACATGAACTTAGATGCTTCATATGTTCCTACTATGGTGATTTTAGTGTCTCCGCATACCACAGCTCGCGACATAGCTTTGCAGACGATAAGTACAACCGTTTCAGAGAGAAGAGCGGCTAATGTGACGATCTGGCTTTAAGTCGATTCGATAACAAATGAGGAAAACGGACGGATTTCTCAGGTTTTTACTACATATGAACACTTTTCACATCCTCCCGTGCAACTCGGCTGCTAGTCCTCCTTTCATGCAGAATCTTAAGGTCCTAGCTCATGTCCACGGCACCAAAGCCAGCTAAAAAGTCAATAATCGATACCTAAAACTTGAATTCTACTACTTCTTACTGGCTATTACATCAACTTAGAAGCTTCATCTGTGTTCTACAACGGTGCTTTTGGTTTCTCCGCATACCGCAGCACGCGACATGGTTTTGCAGACCATAAGTACAACCGTTTCAGAGAGAAGAGCGCCCAATCTGACGATCTGGCTTTAAGTCGATTCGATAACAAATGACGAAAACGGACGGATTTCTCAGGTTTTTACTACATATGAACACTTTTCACATTCTCCCGTGCATCTTGGCTGCTAGTCCTCCTTTCATGCAGAATCTTAAGGTCCTAGCTCATGTCCAAGGCACCAAAGCCAGCTAAAAGATCAATATTCAAGACCTAAAACTTGAATTGTACTACTTCTTACTGGCTATTACGTCAACTTAGAAGCTTGATCTGTGTTCTACTATGGTGCTTTTAGTGTCTCCGCATACCGCAGCACGCGACATAGCTTTGCAGACGATAAGTACAACAGTTTCAGAGAGAAGAGCGGCCAATTTGACGATCTGGCTTTAAGTCGATTTGATAACAAATGACGAAAACGGACGGATTTCTCAGGTTTTTACTACATATGAACACTTCTCACATTCTCTCATGCAACTCGGCTGCTAGTCCTCCTTTCATGCAGAAACTTAAGGTCCTAGCTCATGTCCAAGGCACCAAAGCCAGCTAAAAAGTCAATAATCGATTCCTAAAACTTGAATTGTACTACCTCTTACTGGCTATTACATCAACTTAGAAGCTTCATCTGTGTTCTACTATGGTCCTTTTAGTGTCTCCGCATAACGCAGCACGCGACATAGCTTTGTAGACGATAAGTACAACCGTTTCAGAGAGAAGAGCGGCCAATGTATCGATCTGGCTCTAAGTCGATTCGATAACAAATGTCGAAAACGGACGGATTTCTCAGGTTTTTACTACATATGAACACTTTTCACATTCTCCCGTGCAACTCGGCTGCTAGTCCTCCTTTCATGCAGAATCTTAAGGTCCTAGCTCATGTCCAAGGCACCAAAGCCAGCTAAAAAGTCAATAATCGATACCTAAAACTTGAATTGTACTAATTCTTACTGGGTATTACATCAACTTAGAAGCTTCATCTGTGTACTACTATGGTGCTTTTAGTGTCTCCGCATACCGCAGCACGCGACATAGCTTTGCAGACGATAAGTACAACCGTTTCAGAGAGAAGATCGGCCAATGTGACGATCTGGCTTTAAGTCGATTCGATAACCAATGACGAAAACAGACGGATTACTCAGGTTTTTACTACATTTGAACCCTTTTCACATTCTCTCATGCAAATGGGCTGCTAGTCCTCCTTTCATGCAGAATATTAAGGTCCTAGCTCATGTCCAAGACACCAAAGCCAGCTAAAAATTCAATATTCAATAACTAAAACTTGAATTGTACTACTTCTTACTGGCTATTACATCAACTTAGAAGCTTCATCTGTGTTCTACTATGGTGCTTGTAGTGTCTCAGCATACCGCAGCAGGCGACATAGCTTTGCAGACGATAAGTACAACCGTTTCAGAGAGAAGAGCGGCCAATGTGACGATCTGGCTTTAAGTCGATTCTATAACAAATGACGAAAACGGACGGATGTCTCAGGTTTTTACTGCATATGAACAGTTTTCACATTCTCCCGTGCAACTCGGCTGCTAGTCCTCCTTTCATGCAGAATCTTAAGGTCCTAGCTCATGTCCAAGGCACCAAAGCCAGCTAAAAAGTCAATAATCGATACCTAAAACTTGAATTGTACTACTTCTTACTGGCTATTACATTAACTTAGAAGCTTCATCTGTGTTCTACTATGGTGCTTTTAGTGTCTCCGCATACTGCAGCACGCGACATAGCTTTGTAGACGATAAGTACAACCGTTTCAGAGAGAAGGGCGGCCAATGTGACGATCTGGTTTTAAGTCGATTGGATAACAAATGACGAAAATGAAGGATTTCCCAGGTTTTTATTACATATGAACACTTTTCACATTCTCCCGTGCAACTCGGCTGCTAGTCCTCCTTTCATGCAGAATCTTAAGCTCTTAGCTCATGTCCAAGTCACCATAGCCAGCTAAAAAGTCAATAATCGATACCCAAAACTTGAATTGGATTACTTCTTACTGGCTATTACATCAACTTAGATGCTTCATCTGTTTCCTACTATGGTGCTTTTAGTGTTTCCACATACCGCAGCACGCAACATAGCTTTGCAGACGATAAGTACAACCGTTTCAGAGAGAAGAGCGGCCAATGTGACGATTTGGCTTTACGTCGATTCGATAACAAATGACGAAAACGGATGGATGTCTCAGGTTTTTACTACATATGAACACTTTTCACATTCTCCCGTGCAACTCGGCTGCTAGTCCTCCTTTCATGCAAAATCTTAAGGTCCTAGCTCATGTCCAAGGCACCAAAGCCAGCTAAAATGTCAATAATCGATACCTAAAACTTGAATTGTACTACCTCTTACTGGCTATTACATCAACTTAGAAGCTTCATCTGTGTTCTACTGTGGTGCTTTTAGTGTCTCCGAATACCGCAGTACGCGACATAGCTTTGCAGACGATAAGTACAACCGTTTCAGAGAGCAGTGCGGCCAATGTGACGATCTGGCTTTAAGTCGATTCGATAACAAATGACGAAAACGGACGGATTTCTCAGGTTTTTACTACATATGAACACTTTTCACATTCTCCCGTGCAACTCGGCTGCTAGTCCTCCTTTCATGCAGAATCTTAAGGTCCTAGGTCATGTCCAAGGCACCAAAGCCAGCTAAAAAGTCAATAATCAATACCTAAAACTTGAATTGTACTACTTCTTACTGGCTATTACATCAACTTAGAAGCTTCATGTGTGTTCTACTACGGTGGTTTTAGTTTCTCCGCATACCGCAGCACGCGACATAGTTTTGCAGACGATAAGTACAACCGTTTCAGAGAGAAGAGCGGCCATTGTGACGATCTGGCTTTAAGTCGATTCAATAACAAATAACGAAAACGGATGGATGTCTCAGGTTTTTACTACGTATGAACACTTTTCACATTCTCCCGTGCAACTCGGCTGCTAGTCCTCCTTTCATGCAAAATCTTAAGGTCCTAGCTCAAGTCCAAGGCACCAAAGCCAGCTAAAATGTCAATAATCGATACCTAAAACTTGAATTGTACTACCTCTTACTGGCTATTACATCAACTTAGAAGCTTCATCTGTGTTCTACTATGGTCCTTTTAGTGTCTCCGCATAACGCAGCACGCGACATAGCTTTGTAGACGATAAGTACAACCGTTTCAGAGAGAAGAGCGGCCAATGTATCGATCTGGCTCTAAGTCGATTCGATAACAAATGTCGAAAACGGACGGATTTCTCAGGTTTTTACTACATATGAACACTTTTCACATTCTCCCGTGCAACTCGGCTGCTAGTCCTCCTTTCATGCAGAATCTTAAGGTCCTAGCTCATGTCCAAGGCACCAAAGCCAGCTAAAAAGTCAATAATCGATACCTAAAACTTGAATTGTACTAATTCTTACTGGGTATTACATCAACTTAGAAGCTTCATCTGTGTACTACTATGGTGCTTTTAGTGTCTCCGCATACCGCAGCACGCGACATAGCTTTGCAGACGATAAGTAAAACCGTTTCAGAGAGAAGATCGGCCAATGTGACGATCTGGCTTTAAGTCGATTCGATAACCAATGACGAAAACAGACGGATTTCTCAGGTTTTTACTACATTTGAACCCTTTTCACATTCTCTCATGCAAATGGGCTGCTAGTCCTCCTTTCATGCAGAATATTAAGGTCCTAGCTCATGTCCAAGACACCAAAGCCAGCTAAAAATTCAATATTCAATAACTAAAACTTGAATTGTACTACTTCTTACTGGCTATTACATCAACTTAGAAGCTTCATCTGTGTTCTACTATGGTGCTTGTAGTGTCTCAGCATACCGCAGCAGGCGACATAGCTTTGCAGACGATAAGTACAACCGTTTCAGAGAGAAGAGCGGCCAATGTGACGATCTGGCTTTAAGTCGATTCTATAACAAATGACGAAAACGGACGGATGTCTCAGGTTTTTACTGCATATGAACAGTTTTCACATTCTCCCGTGCAACTCGGCTGCTAGTCCTCCTTTCATGCAGAATCTTAAGGTCCTAGCTCATGTCCAAGGCACCAAAGCCAGCTAAAAAGTCAATAATCGATACCTAAAACTTGAATTGTACTACTTCTTACTGGCTATTACATTAACTTAGAAGCTTCATCTGTGTTCTACTATGGTGCTTTTAGTGTCTCCGCATACTGCAGCACGCGACATAGCTTTGTAGACGATAAGTACAACCGTTTCAGAGAGAAGGGCGGCCAATGTGACGATCTGGTTTTAAGTCGATTGGATAACAAATGACGAAAATGAAGGATTTCCCAGGTTTTTATTACATATGAACACTTTTCACATTCTCCCGTGCAACTCGGCTGCTAGTCCTCCTTTCATGCAGAATCTTAAGCTCTTAGCTCATGTCCAAGTCACCATAGCCAGCTAAAAAGTCAATAATCGATACCCAAAACTTGAATTGGATTACTTCTTACTGGCTATTACATCAACTTAGATGCTTCATCTGTTTCCTACTATGGTGCTTTTAGTGTTTCCACATACCGCAGCACGCAACATAGCTTTGCAGACGATAAGTACAACCGTTTCAGAGAGAAGAGCGGCCAATGTGACGATTTGGCTTTACGTCGATTCGATAACAAATGACGAAAACGGATGGATGTCTCAGGTTTTTACTACATATGAACACTTTTCACATTCTCCCGTGCAACTCGGCTGCTAGTCCTCCTTTCATGCAAAATCTTAAGGTCCTAGCTCATGTCCAAGGCACCAAAGCCAGCTAAAATGTCAATAATCGATACCTAAAACTTGAATTGTACTACCTCTTACTGGCTATTACATCAACTTAGAAGCTTCATCTGTGTTCTACTATGGTGCTTTTAGTGTCTCCGCATAACGCAGCACGCGACATAGCTTTGTAGATGATAAGTACAACCGTTTCAGAGAGAAGAGCGGCCAATGTGTCGATCTGGCTCTAAGTCGATTCGATAACAAATGACGAAAACGGACGGATTTCTCAGGTTTTTACTACATATGAACACTTTTCACATTCTCCCGTGCAACTCGGCTGCTAGTCCTCCTTTCATGCAGAATATTAAGGTCCTAGCTCATGTCCAAGGCACCAAAGCCAGCTAAAAAGTCAATAATCGATACCTAAATTTTGAATGCTACTACTTCTTACTGGCTATTACATCAACTTAGAAGCTTCATCTATGTTCTACTATGGTGCTTTTAGTGTCTCCACATACCGCAGCACGCGACATAGCTTTGCAGACGATAAGTACAACCGTTTCAGAGAGAAGAGCGGCCAATGTGACGATTTGGCTTTAAGTCGATTCGATAACAAATGACGAAAACGGACGGATGTCTCAGGTTTTTACTGCATATGAACACTTTTCACATGCTCCCGTGCAACTCGGCTGCTAGTCCTCCTTTCATGCAGAATCTTAAGGTCCTAGCTCATGTCCAAGGCACCAAAGCCAGCTAAAAAGTCAATAATCAATACCTAAAACTTGAATTGTACTACTTCTTACTGGCTATTACATCAACTTAGAAGCTTCATGTGTGTTCTACTACGGTGGTTTTAGTTTCTCCGCATACCGCAGCACGCGACATAGTTTTGCAGACGATAAGTACAACCGTTTCAGAGAGAAGAGCGGCCAATGTGACGATCTGGCTTTAAGTCGATTCGATAACAAAAAACGAAAACGGATGGATGTCTCAGGTTTTTACTACATATGAACACTTTTCACATTCTCCCGTGCAACTCGGCTGCTAGTCCTCCTTTCATGCAAAATCTTAAGGTCCTAGCTCATGTCCAAGGCACCAAAGCCAGCTAAAAAGTCAATAATCGATACCTAAAACTTGAATTGTACTACCTCTTACTGGCTATTACATCAACTTAGAAGCTTCATCTGTGTTCTACTATGGTGCTTTTAGTGTCTCCGCATAACGCAGCACGCGACATAGCTTTGTAGACGATAAGTACAACCGTTTCAGAGAGAAGAGCGGCCAATGTGTCGATCTGGCTCTAAGTCGATTCGATAACAAATGACGAAAACGGACGGATTTCTCAGGTTTTTACTACATATGAACACTTGTCACATTCTCCCGTGCAACTCGGTTGCTAGTCCTCCTTTCATGCATAATCTTAAGGTCCTAGCTCATGTCCAAGGCACCAATGCCAGCTAAAAACTCAATAATCAATACATAAAACTGGAATTGTACTAATTCTTACTGGGTATTACATCAACTTAGAAGCTTCATCTGTGTTCTACTATGGTGCTTTTAGTGTCTCCGCATACCGCAGCACGCGACATAGCTTTGCAGACGATAAGTACAACCGTTTCAGAGAGAAGAGCGGCCCATGTGACGATCTGGCTTTAAGTCGATTCGATAACCAATGACGAAAACAGACGTATTTCTCAGGTTTTTACTACATTTGAACACTTTTCACATTCTCTCATGCAACTCGGCTGCTAGTCCTCCTTTCATGCAGAATATTAAGGTCCTAGCTCATGTCCAAGGCACCAAAGCCAGCTAAAAATTCAATATTCAATACTTAAAACTTGAATTGTACTACTTCTTACTGGCTATTACATCAACTTAGAAGCTTCATCTGTGTTCTACTATGGTGCTTGTAGTGTCTCAGCATACCGCAGCAGGCGACATAGCTTTGCAGACGATAAGTACAACCGTTTCAGAGAGAAGAGCGGCCAATGTGACGATCTGGCTTTAAGTCGATTCTATAACAAATGACGAAAACGGACGGATGTCTCAGGTTTTTACTGCATATGAACACTTTTCACATTCTCCCGTGCAACTCGGCTGTTAGTCCTCCTTTCACGCAGAATCTTAAGGTCCTAGCTCATGTCCAAGGCACCAAAGCCAGCTAAAAAGTCCATAATCGATACCTAAAACTTGAATTGTACTACTTCTTACTGGCTATTACATTAACTTAGAAGCTTCATCTGTGTTCTACTATGGTGCTTTTAGTGTCTCCGCATACCGCAGCACGGGACATAGCTTTGTAGACGATAAGTACAACAGTTTCAGAGAGAAGAGCGGCCAATTTGACGATCTGGCTTTAAGTCGATTCGATAACAAATGACGAAAACGGACGGATTTCTCAGGTTTTTACTACATATGAACACTTTTCACATTCTCCCGTGCAACTCGGCTGCTAGTCCTCCTTTCATGCAGAATCTTAAGCTCTTAGCTCATGTCCAAGGCACCAAAGCCAGCTAAAAAGTCAATAATCGATACCCAAAACTTGAATTGGATTACTTCTTACTGGCTATTACATCAACTTAGATGCTTCATCTGTTTCCTACTATGGTGCTTTTAGTGTTTCCACATACCGCAGCACGCAACATAGCTTTGCAGACGATAAGTACAACCGTCTCAGAGAGAAGAGCGGCCAATGTGACGATCTGGCTTTACGTCGATTCGATAACAAATGACGAAAACGGATGGATGTCTCAGGTTTTTACTACATATGAACACTTTTCACATTCTCCCGTGCAACTCGGCTGCTAGTCCTCCTTTCATGCAAAATCTTAAGGTCCTAGCTCATGTCCAAGGCACCAAAGCCAGCTAAAAAGTCAATAATCGATACCTAAAACTTGAATTGTACTACCTCTTACTGGCTATTACATCAACTTAGAAGCTTCATCTGTGTTCTACTATGGTGCTTGTAGTGTCTCAGCATACCGCAGCAGGCGACATAGCTTTGCAGACGATAAGTACAACCGTTTCAGAGAGAAGAGCGGCCAATGTGACGATCTGGCTTTAAGTCGATTCGATAACAAATGACGAAAACAGACGTATTTCTCAGGTGTTTACTACATTTGAACACTTTTGACATTCTCTCATGCAACTCGGCTGCTAGTCCTTCTTTCATGCAGAATATTAAGGTCCTAGCTCATGTCCAAGGCACCAAAGCCAGCTAAAAATTCAATATTCAATACCTAAAACTTGAATTGTACTACTTCTTACAGGCTATTACATCAACTTAGAAGCTTCATCTGTGTTCTACTATGGTGCTTGTAGTGTCTCAGCATACCGCAGCAGGCGACATAGCTTTGCAGACGATAAGTACAACCGTTTCAGAGAGAAGAGCGGCCAATGTGACGATCTGGCTTTAAGTCGATTCTATAACAAATGACAGAAAACGGACGGATGTCTCAGGTTTTTACTGCATATGAACACTTTTCACATTCTCCCGTGCAACTCGGCTGCTAGTCCTCCTTTCATGCAGAATCTTAAGGTCCTAGCTCATGTCCAAGGCACCAAAGCCTGCTAAAAAGTCAATAATCGATACCTAAAACTTGAATTGGATTACTTCTTACTGGCTATTACATCAACTTAGATGCTTCATCTGTTTCCTACTATGGTGCTTTTAGTGTTTCCACATACCGCAGCACGCAACATAGCTTTGCAGACGATAAGTACAACCGTTTCAGAGAGAAGAGCGGCCAATCTGACGATCTGGCTTTAAGTCGATTAGGTAACAAATGACGAAAACGGACGGAATTCTCAGGTTTTTACTGCATATGAACACTTTTCACATTCTCCCGTGCAACTCGATTGCTAGTGCTCCTTTCATGCAGAATATTAAGGTCCTAGCTCATGTCCAAGGCAACAAAGCCAGCTAAAAAGTCAATAATCAATACCTAAAACTTGAATTGTACTACTTCTTACTGGCTATTACATCAACTTAGAAGCTTCATGTGTGTTCTACTACGGTGGTTTTAGTTTCTCCGCATACCGCAGCACGCGACATAGTTTTGCAGACGATAAGTACAACCGTTTCAGAGAGAAGAGCGGCCATTGTGACGATCTGGCTTTAAGTCGATTCAATAACAAATAACGAAAACGGATGGATGTCTCAGGTTTTTACTACATATGAACACTTTTCACATTCTCCCGTGCAACTCGGCTGCTAGTCCTCCTTTCATGCAAAATCTTAAGGTCCTAGCTCAAGTCCAAGGCACCAAAGCCAGCTAAAATGTCAATAATCGATACCTAAAACTTGAATTGTACTACCTCTTACTGGCTATTACATCAACTTAGAAGCTTCATCTGTGTTCTACTATGGTGCTTTTAGTGTCTCCGCATAACGCAGCACGCGACATAGCTTTGTAGACGATAAGTACAACCGTTTCAGAGAGAAGAGCGGCCAATGTATCGATCTGGCTCTAAGTCGATTCGATAACAAATGACGAAAACGGACGGATTTCTCAGGTTTTTACTACATATGAACACTTTTCACATTCTCCCGTGCAACTCGGCTGCTAGTCCTCCTTTCATGCAGAATCTTAAGGTCCTAGCTCATGTCCAAGGCACCAAAGCCAGCTAAAAAGTCAATAATCGATACCTAAAACTTGAATTGTACTAATTCTTACTGGGTATTACATCAACTTAGAAGCTTCATCTGTGTACTACTATGGTGCTTTTAGTGTCTCCGCATACCGCAGCACGCGACATAGCTTTGCAGACGATAAGTACAACCGTTTCAGAGAGAAGATCGGCCAATGTGACGATCTGGCTTTAAGTCGATTCGATAACCAATGACGAAAACAGACGTATTTCTCAGGTTTTTACTACATTTGAACACTTTTCACATTCTCTCATGCAAATCGGCTGCTAGTCCTCCTTTCATGCAGAATATTAAGGTCCTAGCTCATGTCCAAGACACCAAAGCCAGCTAAAAATTCAATATTCAATAACTAAAACTTGAATTGTACTACTTCTTACTGGCTATTACATCAACTTAGAAGCTTCATCTGTGTTCTACTATGGTGCTTGTAGTGTCTCAGCATACCGCAGCAGGCGACATAGCTTTGCAGACGATAAGTACAACCGTTTCAGAGAGAAGAGCGGCCAATGTGACGATCTGGCTTTAAGTCGATTCTATAACAAATGACGAAAACGGACGGATGTCTCAGGTTTTTACTGCATATGAACAGTTTTCACATTCTCCCGTGCAACTCGGCTGCTAGTCCTCCTTTCATGCAGAATCTTAAGGTCCTAGCTCATGTCCAAGGCACCAAAGCCAGCTAAAAAGTCAATAATCGATACCTAAAACTTGAATTGTACTACTTCTTACTGGCTATTACATTAACTTAGAAGCTTCATCTGTGTTCTACTATGGTGCTTTTAGTGTCTCCGCATACTGCAGCACGCGACATAGCTTTGTAGACGATAAGAACAACCGTTTCAGAGAGAAGAGCGGCCAATGTGACGATCTGGTTTTAAGTCGATTGGATAACAAATGACGAAAATGACGGATTTCCCAGGTTTTTATTACATATGAACACTTTTCACATTCTCCCGTGCAACTCGGCTGCTAGTCCTCCTTTCATGCAGAATCTTAAGCTCTTAGCTCATGTCCAAGTCACCATAGCCAGCTAAAAAGTCAATAATCGATACCCAAAACTTGAATTGGATTACTTCTTACTGGCTATTACATCAACTTAGATGCTTCATCTGTTTCCTACTATGGTGCTTTTAGTGTTTCCACATACCGCAGCACGCAACATAGCTTTGCAGACGATAAGTACAACCGTTTCAGAGAGAAGAGCGGCCAATGTGACGATCTGGCTTTACGTCGATTCGATAACAAATGACGAAAACGGATGGATGTCTCAGGTTTTTACTACATATGAACACTTTTCACATTCTCCCGTGCAACTCGGCTGCTAGTCCTCCTTTCATGCAAAATCTTAAGGTCCTAGCTCATGTCCAAGGCACCAAAGCCAGCTAAAATGTCAATAATCGATACCTAAAACTTGAATTGTACTACCTCTTACTGGCTATTACATCAACTTAGAAGCTTCATCTGTGTTCTACTATGGTGCTTTTAGTGTCTCCGCATAACGCAGCACGCGACATAGCTTTGTAGATGATAAGTACAACCGTTTCAGAGAGAAGAGCGGCCAATGTGTCGATCTGGCTCTAAGTCGATTCGATAACAAATGACGAAAACGGACGGATTTCTCAGGTTTTTACTACATATGAACACTTTTCACATTCTCCCGTGCAACTCGGCTGCTAGTCCTCCTTTCATGCAGAATATTAAGGTCTTAGCTCATGTCCAAGGCACCAAAGCCAGCTAAAAAGTCAATAATCGATACCTAAAACTTGAATGCTACTACTTCTTACTGGCTATTACATCAACTTAGAAGCTTCATCTATGTTCTACTATGGTGCTTTTAGTGTCTCCACATACCGCAGCACGCGACATAGCTTTGCAGACGATAAGTACAACCGTTTCAGAGAGAAGAGCGGCCAATGTGACGATTTGGCTTTAAGTCGATTCGATAACAAATGACGAAAACGGACGGATGTCTCAGGTTTTTACTGCATATGAACACTTTTCACATGCTCCCGTGCAACTCGGCTGCTAGTCCTCCTTTCATGCAGAATCTTAAGGTCCTAGCTCATGTCCAAGGCACCAAAGCCAGCTAAAAAGTCAATAATCAATACCTAAAACTTGAATTGTACTACTTCTTACTGGCTATTACATCAACTTAGAAGCTTCATGTGTGTTCTACTACGGTGGTTTTAGTTTCTCCGCATACCGCAGCACGCGACATAGTTTTGCAGACGATAAGTACAACCGTTTCAGAGAGAAGAGCGGCCAATGTGACGATCTGGCTTTAAGTCGATTCGATAACAAATAACGAAAACGGATGGATGTCTCAGGTTTTTACTACATATGAACACTTTTCACATTCTCCCGTGCAACTCGGCTGCTAGTCCTCCTTTCATGCAAAATCTTAAGGTCCTAGCTCATGTCCAAGGCACCAAAGCCAGCTAAAAAGTCAATAATCGATACCTAAAACTTGAATTGTACTACCTCTTACTGGCTATTACATCAACTTAGAAGCTTCATCTGTGTTCTACTATGGTGCTTTTAGTGTCTCCGCATAACGCAGCACGCGACATAGCTTTGTAGACGATAAGTACAACCGTTTCAGAGAGAAGAGCGGCCAATGTGTCGATCTGGCTCTAAGTCGATTCGATAACAAATGACGAAAACGGACGGATTTCTCAGGTTTTTACTACATATGAACACTTGTCACATTCTCCCGTGCAACTCGGCTGCTAGTCCTCCTTTCATGCAGAATCTTAAGGTCCTAGCTCATGTCCAAGGCACCAATGCCAGCTAAAAACTCAATAATCAATACATAAAACTGGAATTGTACTAATTCTTACTGGGTATTACATCAACTTAGAAGCTTCATCTGTGTTCTACTATGGTGCTTTTAGTGTCTCCGCATACCGCAGCACGCGACATAGCTTTGCAGACGATAAGTACAACCGTTTCAGAGAGAAGAGCGGCCCATGTGACGATCTGGCTTTAAGTCGATTCGATAACCAATGACGAAAACAGACGTATTTCTCAGGTTTTTACTACATTTGAACACTTTTCACATTCTCTCATGCAACTCGGCTGCTAGTCCTCCTTTCATGCAGAATATTAAGGTCCTAGCTCATGTCCAAGGCACCAAAGCCAGCTAAAAATTCAATATTCAATACTTAAAACTTGAATTGTACTACATCTTACTGGCTATTACATCAACTTAGAAGCTTCATCTGTGTTCTACTATGGTGCTTGTAGTGTCTCAGCATACCGCAGCAGGCGACATAGCTTTGCAGACGATAAGTACAACCGTTTCAGAGAGAAGAGCGGCCAATGTGACGATCTGGCTTTAAGTCGATTCTATAACAAATGACGAAAACGGACGGATGTCTCAGGTTTTTACTGCATATGAACACTTTTCACATTCTCCCGTGCAACTCGGCTGCTAGTCCTCCTTTCACGCAGAATCTTAAGGTCCTAGCTCATGTAAAAGGCACCAAAGCCAGCTAAAAAGTCCATAATCGATACCTAAAACTTGAATAGTACTACTTCTTACTGGCTATTACATTAACTTAGAAGCTTCATCTGTGTTCTACTATGGTGCTTTTAGTGTCTCCGCATACCGCAGCACGGGACATAGCTTTGTAGACGATAAGTACAACAGTTTCAGAGAGAAGAGCGGCCAATGTGACGATCTGGTTTTAAGTCGATTCGATAACAAATGACAAAAACGGACGGATTTCTCAGGTTTTTATTACATATGAACACTTTTCACATTCTCCCGTGCAACTCGGCTGCTAGTCCTCCTTTCATGCAGAATCTTAAGCTCTTAGCTCATGTCCAAGGCACCAAAGCCAGCTAAAAAGTCAATAATCGATACCCAAAACTTGAATTGGATTACTTCTTACTGGCTATTACATCAACTTAGATGCTTCATCTGTTTCCTACTATGGTGCTTTTAGTGTTTCCACATACCGCAGCACGCAACATAGCTTTGCAGACGATAAGTACAACCGTCTCAGAGAGAAGAGCGGCCAATGTGACGATCTGGCTTTACGTCGATTCGATAACAAATGACGAAAAGGGATGGATGTCTCAGGTTTTTACTACATATGAACACTTTTCACATTCTCCCGTGCAACTCGGCTGCTAGTCCTCCTTTCATGCAAAATCTTAAGGTCCTAGCTCATGTCCAAGGCACCAAAGCCAGCTAAAAAGTCAATAATCGATACCTAAAACTTGAATTGTACTACCTCTTACTGGCTATTACATCAACTTTGAAGCTTCATCTGTGTTCTACTATGGTGCTTTTAGTGTCTCCGCATAACGCAGCAGGCGACATAGCTTTGCAGACGATAAGTACAACCGTTTCAGAGAGAAGAGCGGCCAATGTGTCGATCTGGCTCTAAGTCGATTCGATAACAAATGACGAAAACGGACGTATTTCTCAGGTGTTTACTACATTTGAACACTTTTGACATTCTCTCATGCAACTCGGCTGCTAGTCCTTCTTTCATGCAGAATATTAAGGTCCTAGCTCATGTCCAAGGCACCAAAGCCAGCTAAAAATTCAATATTCAATACCTAAAACTTGAATTGTACTACTTCTTACAGGCTATTACATCAACTTAGAAGCTTCATCTGTGTTCTACTATGGTGCTTGTAGTGTCTCAGCATACCGCAGCAGGCGACATAGCTTTGCAGACGATAAGTACAACCGTTTCAGAGAGAAGAGCGGCCAATGTGACGATCTGGCTTTAAGTCGATTCTATAACAAATGACAGAAAACGGACGGATGTCTCAGGTTTTTACTGCATATGAACACTTTTCACATTCTCCCGTGCAACTCGGCTGCTAGTCCTCCTTTCATGCAGAATCTTAAGGTCCTAGCTCATGTCCAAGGCACCAAAGCCTGCTAAAAGTCAATAATCGATACCTAAAACTTGAATTGGATTACTTCTTACTGGCTATTACATCAACTTAGATGCTTCATCTGTTTCCTACTATGGTGCTTTTAGTGTTTCCACATACCGCAGCACGCAACATAGCTTTGCAGACGATAAGTACAACCGTTTCAGAGAGAAGAGCGGCCAATCTGACGATCTGGCTTTAAGTCGATTAGGTAACAAATGACGAAAACGGACGGAATTCTCAGGTTTTTACTGCATATGAACACTTTTCACATTCTCCCGTGCAACTCGATTGCTAGTGCTCCTTTCATGCAGAATATTAAGGTCCTAGCTCATGTCCAAGGCAACAAAGCCAGCTAAAAAGTCAATAATCGATAGCTAAAACTTGAATGCTACTACTTCTTACTGGCTATTACATCAACTTAGAAGCTTCATCGGTGTTCTACTATGGTGCTTTTAGTGTCTCCACATACCGCAGCACGCGACATAGCTTTGCAGACGATAAGTACAACCGTTTCAGAGAGAAGAGCGGCCAATGTGACGATCTGGCTTTAAGTCGATTCGATAACAAATGACGAAAACGGACGGATGTCTCAGGTTTTTACTGCATATGAACACTTTTCACATTCTCCCGTGCAACTCGGCTGCTAGTCCTCCTTTCATGCAGAATCTTAAGGTCCTAGCTCATGTCCAAGGCACCAAAGCCAGCTAAAAAGTCAATAATCGATACCCAAAACTTGAATTGGATTACTCCTTACTGGCTATTACATCAACTTAGATGCTTCATCTGTTTCATACTATGGAGCTTTTAGTGTTTCCACATACCGCAGCACGCAACATAGCTTTGCAGACGATAAGTACAACCGTTTGAGAGAGAAGAGCGGCCAATATGACGATCTGGCTTTATGTCGATTCGATAACATATGACGAAAACGGACGGATTTCTCAGGTTTTTACTACATATGAACACTTTTCACATTCTCCCGTGCAACTCGGCTGCTAGTCCTCCTTTCATGCAGAATCTTAAGGTCCTAGATCATGTCCAAGGCACCAAAGCCAGCTAAAAAGTCAATAATCGATTCCTAAAACTTGAATTGTACTACTTCTTACTGGATATTACATCAACTTAGAAGCTTCATCTGTGTCCTACTATGGTGCTTTTAGTGTCTCCACATACCGCAGCACGCGACATAGCTTTGCAGACGATAAGTACAACCGTTTCAGAGAGAAGAGCGGCCAATGTGACGATCTGGCTTTAAGTCGATTCGATAACAAATGACGAAAACGGACGGATGTCTCAGGTTTTTACTGCATATGAACACTTTTCACATTCTCCCGTGCAACTCGGCTGCTAGTCCTCCTTTCATGCAGAATCTTAAGGTCCTAGCTCATGTCCAAGGCACCAAAGCCAGCTAAAAAGTCAGTAATCGATTCCTAAAACTTGAATTGTACTACTTCTTACTGGATATTACATCAACTTAGAAGCTTCATCTGTGTTCTACTGTGGTGCTTTTAGTGTCTCCGAATACCGCAGTACGCGACATAGCTTTGCAGACGATAAGTACAACCGTTTCAGAGAGCAGTGCGGCCAATGTGACGATCTGGCTTTAAGTCGATTCGATAACAAATGACGAAAACGGACGGAATTCTCAGGTTTTTACTACATATGAACACTTTTCACATCCTCCCGTGCAACTAGGCTGCTAGTCCTCCTTTCATGCAGAATCTTAAGGTCCTAGCTCATGTCCAAGGCACCAAAGCCAGCTAAAAAGTCAATAATCAATACCTAAAACTTTAATTGTACTACTTCTTACTGGCTATTACATCAACTTAGAAGCTTCATGTGTGTTCTACTACGGTGGTTTTAGTTTCTCCGCATACCGCAGCACGCGACACAGTTTTGCAGACGATAAGTACAACCGTTTCAGAGAGAAGAGCGGCCAATGTGACGATCTGGCTTTAAGTCGATTCGATAACAAATAACGAAAACGGATGGATATCTCAGGTTTTTACTACATACGAACACTTTTCACATTCTCCCGTGCAACTCGGCTGCTAGTCCTCCTTTCATGCAAAATCTTAAGGTCCTAGCTCATGTCCAAGGCACCAAAGCCAGCTAAAAAGTCAATAATCCATACCTAAAACTTGAATTGTACTACCTCTTACTGGCTATTACATCAACTTAGAAGCTTCATCTGTGTTCTACTATGGTGCTTTTAGTGTCTCCGCATAACGCAGCACGCGACATAGCTTTGTAGACGATAAGTACAACCGTTTCAGAGAGAAGAGCGGCCAATGTGTCGATCTGGCTCTAAGTCGATTCGATAACAAATGACGAAAACGGACGGATTTCTCAGGTTTTTACTACATATGAACACTTTTCACATTCTCCCGTGCAACTCGGCTGCCAGTCCTCCTTTCATGCAGAATCTTAAGGTCCTAGCTCATGTCCAAGGCACCAAAGCCAGCTAAAAACTCAATAATCAATACCTAAAACTTGAATTGTACTAATTCTTACTATGTATTACATCAACTTAGAAGCTTGATCTGTGTTCTACTATGGTGCTGTTGTGTCTCAGCATACCGCAGCAGGCGACATAGCTTTGCAGACGATATGTACAACCGTTTCAGAGAGAAGAGCGGCCAATGTGACGATCTGGCTTTAAGTCGATTCTATAACAAATGACGAAAACGGACGGATGTCTCAGGTTTTTACTGCATATGAACACTTTTCACATTCTCCCGTGCAACTCGGCTGCTAGTCCTCCTTTCATGCAGAATCTTAAGGTCCTAGCTCATGTCCAAGGCACCAAAGACAGCTAAAAAGTCAATAATCGATACCTAAAACTTGAATTGTACTACTTCTTACTGGCTATTACATTAACTTAGAAGCTTCATCTGTGTTCTACTATGGTGCTTTTAGTGTCTCCGCATACAGCAGCACACGACATAGCTTTGTAGACGATAAGTACAACCGTTTCAGAGAGAAGAGCGGCCAATGTGACGATCTGGTTTTAAGTCGATTCGATAAGAAATGGCAAAAACGGACGGATTTCTCAGGTTTTTATTACATATGAACACTTTTCACATTCTCCCGTGCAACTCGGCTGCTAGTCCTCCTTTCATGCAAAATCTTAAGGTCCTAGCTCATGTCCAAGGCACCAAAGCCAGCTAAAAAGTCAATAATCGATACCTAAAACTTGAATTGTACTACCTCTTACTGGCTATTACATCAACTTAGAAGCTTCATCTGTGTTCTACTATGGTGCTTTTAGTGTCTCCGCATAACGCAGCACGCGACATAGCTTTGTAGACGATAAGTACAACCGTTTCAGAGAGAAGAGCGGCCAATGTGTCGATCTGGCTCTAAGTCGATTCGATAACTAATGACGAAAACAGACGTATTTTTCTGGTGTTTACTACATTTGAACACTTTTGACATTCTCTCATGCAACTCGGCTGCTAGTCCTTCTTTCATGCAGAATATTAAGGTCCTAGCTCATGTCCAAGGCACCAAAGCCAGCTAAAAATTCAATATTCAATACCTAAAACTTGAATTGTACTACTTCTTACTGGCTATTACATCAACTTAGAAGCTTCATCTGTGTTCTGCTATGGTGCTTGTAGTGTCTCAGCATACCGCAGCAGGCGACATAGCTTTGCAGACGGTAAGTACAACCGTTTCAGAGAGAAGAGCGGCCAATGTGACGATCTGGCTTTAAGTCGATTCTATAACAAATGACAGAAAACGGACGGATGTCTCAGGGTTTTACTGCATATGAACACTTTTCACATTCTCCCGTGCAACTCGGCTGCTAGTCCTCCTTTCATGCAGAATCTTAAGGTCCTAGCTCATGTCCAAGGCACTAAAGCCAGCTAAAAAGTCAATAATCGATACCTAAAACTTGAATTGTACTAATTCTTACTGCCTATTACATTAACTTAGAAGCTTCATCTGTGTTCTACTATGGTGCTTTTAGTGTCTCCGCATACCGCAGCACGCGACATAGCTTTGTAGACGATAAGTACAACCGTTTCAGAGAGAAGAGCGGCCAATGTGACGATCTGGCTTTAAGTGGATTCGATAACAAATGACGAAAACGGACGGATGTCTCAGGTTTTTACTGCATATGAACACTTTTCACATTCTCCCGTGCAACTCGGCTGCTAGTCCTCCTTTCATGCAGAATCTTAAGGTCCTAGCTCATGTCCAAGGCACCAAAGCCAGCTAAAAAGTCAATAATCAATACCCAAAACTTGAATTGGATTACTTCTTACTGGCTATTACATGAACTTAGATGCTTCATATGTTCCTACTATGGTGATTTTAGTGTCTCCGCATACCACAGCTCGCGACATAGCTTTGCAGACGATAAGTACAACCGTTTCAGAGAGAAGAGCGGCTAATGTGACGATCTGGCTTTAAGTCGATTCGATAACAAATGAGGAAAACGGACGGATTTCTCAGGTTTTTACTACATATGAACACTTTTCACATCCTCCCGTGCAACTCGGCTGCTAGTCCTCCTTTCATGCAGAATCTTAAGGTCCTAGCTCATGTCCACGGCACCAAAGCCAGCTAAAAAGTCAATAATCGATACCTAAAACTTGAATTCTACTACTTCTTACTGGCTATTACATCAACTTAGAAGCTTCATCTGTGTTCTACAACGGTGCTTTTGGTTTCTCCGCATACCGCAGCACGCGACATGGTTTTGCAGACCATAAGTACAACCGTTTCAGAGAGAAGAGCGCCCAATCTGACGATCTGGCTTTAAGTCGATTCGATAACAAATGACGAAAACGGACGGATTTCTCAGGTTTTTACTACATATGAGCACTTTTCACATTCTCCCGTGCATCTTGGCTGCTAGTCCTCCTTTCATGCAGAATCTTAAGGTCCTAGCTCATGTCCAAGGCACCAAAGCCAGCTAAAAGGTCAATATTCAAGACCTAAAACTTGAATTGTACTACTTCTTACTGGCTATTACGTCAACTTAGAAGCTTGATCTGTGTTCTACTATGGTGCTTTTAGTGTCTCCGCATACCGCAGCACGCGACATAGCTTTGCAGACGATAAGTACAACAGTTTCAGAGAGAAGAGCGGCCAATTTGACGATCTGGCTTTAAGTCGATTCGATAACAAATGACGAAAACGGACGGATTTCTCAGGTTTTTACTACATATGAACACTTCTCACATTCTCCCGTGCAACTCGGCTGCTAGTCCTCCTTTCATGCAGAAACTTAAGGTCCTAGCTCATGTCCAAGGCACCAAAGCCAGCTAAAAGTCAATAATCGATTCCTAAAACTTGAATTGTACTACTTCTTACTGGATATTACATCAACTTAGAAGCTTCATCTGTGTTCTACTGTGGTGCTTTTAGTGTCTCCGAATACCGCAGTACGCGACATAGCTTTGCAGACGATAAGTACAACCGTTTCAGAGAGCAGTGCGGCCAATGTGACGATCTGGCTTTAAGTCGATTCGATAACAAATGACGAAAACGGACGGATTTCTCAGGTTTTTACTACATATGAACACTTTTCACATTCTCCCGTGCAACTCGGCTGCTAGTCCTCCTTTCATGCAGAATCTTAAGGTCCTAGGTCATGTCCAAGGCACCAAAGCCAGCTAAAAAGTCAATAATCAATACCTAAAACTTGAATTGTACTACTTCTTACTGGCTATTACATCAACTTAGAAGCTTCATGTGTGTTCCACTACGGTGGTTTTAGTTTCTCCGCATACCGCAGCACGCGACATAGTTTTGCAGACGATAAGTACAACCGTTTCAGAGAGAAGAGCAGCCATTGTGACGATCTGGCTTTAAGTCGATTCAATAACAAATAACGAAAACGGATGGATGTCTCAGGTTTTTACTACATATGAACACTTTTCACATTCTCCCGTGCAACTCGGCTGCTAGTCCTCCTTTCATGCAAAATCTTAAGGTCCTAGCTCAAGTCCAAGGCACCAAAGCCAGCTAAAAAGTCAATAATCGATACCTAAAACTTGAATTGTACTACCTCTTACTGGCTATTACATCAACTTAGAAGCTTCATCTGTGTTCTACTATGGTGCTTTTAGTGTCTCCGCATAACGCAGCACGCGACATAGCTTTGTAGACGATAAGTACAACCGTTTCAGAGAGAAGAGCGGCCAATGTATCGATCTGGCTCTAAGTCGATTCGATAACAAATGACGAAAACGGACGGATTTCTCTGGTTTTTACTACATATGAACACTTTTCACATTCTCCCGTGCAACTCGGCTGCTAGTCCTCCTTTCATGCAGAATCTTAAGGTCCTAGCTCATGTCCAAGGCACCAAAGCCAGCTAAAAAGTCAATAATCGATACCTAAAACTTGAATTGTACTAATTCTTACTGGGTATTACATCAACTTAGAAGCTTCATCTGTGTACTACTATGGTGCTTTTAGTGTCTCCGCATACCGCAGCACGCGACATAGCTTTGCAGACGATAAGTACAACCGTTTCAGAGAGAAGATCGGCCAATGTGACGATCTGGCTTTAAGTCGATTCGATAACCAATGACGAAAACAGACGTATTTCTCAGGTTTTTACTACATTTGAACACTTTTCACATTCTCTCATGCAAATCGGCTGCTAGTCCTCCTTTCATGCAGAATATTAAGGTCCTAGCTCATGTCCAAGACACCAAAGCCAGCTAAAAATTCAATATTCAATAACTAAAACTTGAATTGTACTACTTCTTACTGGCTATTACATCAACTTAGAAGCTTCATCTGTGTTCTACTATGGTGCTTGTAGTGTCTCAGCATACCGCAGCAGGCGACATAGCTTTGCAGACGATAAGTACAACCGTTTCAGAGAGAAGAGCGGCCAATGTGACGATCTGGCTTTAAGTCGATTCTATAACAAATGACGAAAACGGACGGATGTCTCAGGTTTTTACTGCATATGAACAGTTTTCACATTCTCCCGTGCAACTCGGCTGCTAGTCCTCCTTTCATGCAGAATCTTAAGGTCCTAGCTCATGTCCAAGGCACCAAAGCCAGCTAAAAAGTCAATAATCGATACCTAAAACTTGAATTTTACTACTTCTTACTGGCTATTACATTAACTTAGAAGCTTCATCTGTGTTCTACTATGGTGCTTTTAGTGTCTCCGCATACTGCAGCACGCGACATAGCTTTGTAGACGATAAGTACAACCGTTTCAGAGAGAAGAGCGGCCAATGTGACGATCTGGTTTTAAGTCGATTGGATAACAAATGACGAAAATGACGGATTTCCCAGGTTTTTATTACATATGAACACTTTTCACATTCTCCCGTGCAACTCGGCTGCTAGTCCTCCTTTCATGCAGAATCTTAAGCTCTTAGCTCATGTCCAAGTCACCATAGCCAGCTAAAAAGTCAATAATCGATACCCAAAACTTGAATTGGATTACTTCTTACTGGCTATTACATCAACTTAGATGCTTCATCTGTTTCCTACTATGGTGCTTTTAGTGTTTCCACATACCGCAGCACGCAACATAGCTTTGCAGACGATAAGTACATCCGTTTCAGAGAGAAGAGCGGCCAATGTGACGATCTGGCTTTACGTCGATTCGATAACAAATGACGAAAACGGATGGATGTCTCAGGTTTTTACTACATATGAACACTTTTCACATTCTCCCGTGCAACTCGGCTGCTAGTCCTCCTTTCATGCAAAATCTTAAGGTCCTAGCTCATGTCCAAGGCACCAAAGCCAGCTAAAATGTCAATAATCGATACCTAAAACTTGAATTGTACTACCTCTTACTGGCTATTACATCAACTTAGAAGCTTCATCTGTGTTCTACTATGGTGCTTTTAGTGTCTCCGCATAACGCAGCACGCGACATAGCTTTGTAGATGATAAGTACAACCGTTTCAGAGAGAAGAGCGGCCAATGTGTCGATCTGGCTCTAAGTCGATTCGATAACAAATGACGAAAACGGACGGATTTCTCAGGTTTTTACTACATATGAACACTTTTCACATTCTCCCGTGCAACTCGGCTGCTAGTCCTCCTTTCATGCAGAATATTAAGGTCCTAGCTCATGTCCAAGGCACCAAAGCCAGCTAAAAAGTCAATAATCGATACCTAAAACTTGAATGCTACTACTTCTTACTGGCTATTACATCAACTTAGAAGCTTCATCTATGTTCTACTATGGTGCTTTTAGTGTCTCCACATACCGCAGCACGCGACATAGCTTTGCAGACGATAAGTACAACCGTTTCAGAGAGAAGAGCGGCCAATGTGACGATTTGGCTTTAAGTCGATTCGATAACAAATGACGAAAACGGACGGATGTCTCAGGTTTTTACTGCATATGAACACTTTTCACATGCTCCCGTGCAACTCGGCTGCTAGTCCTCCTTTCATGCAGAATCTTAAGGTCCTAGCTCATGTCCAAGGCACCAAAGCCAGCTAAAAAGTCAATAATCAATACCTAAAACTTGAATTGTACTACTTCTTACTGGCTATTACATCAACTTAGAAGCTTCATGTGTGTTCTACTACGGTGGTTTTAGTTTCTCCGCATACCGCAGCACGCGACATAGTTTTGCAGACGATAAGTACAACCGTTTCAGAGAGAAGAGCGGCCAATGTGACGATCTGGCTTTAAGTCGATTCGATAACAAATAACGAAAACGGATGGATGTCTCAGGTTTTTACTACATATGAACACTTTTCACATTCTCCCGTGCAACTCGGCTGCTAGTCCTCCTTTCATGCAAAATCTTAAGGTCCTAGCTCATGTCCAAGGCACCAAAGCCAGCTAAAAAGTCAATAATCGATACCTAAAACTTGAATTGTACTACCTCTTACTGGCTATTACATCAACTTAGAAGCTTCATCTGTGTTCTACTATGGTGCTTTTAGTGTCTCCGCATAACGCAGCACGCGACATAGCTTTGTAGACGATAAGTACAACCGTTTCAGAGAGAAGAGCGGCCAATGTGTCGAACTGGCTCTAAGTCGATTCGATAACAAATGACGAAAACGGACGGATTTCTCAGGTTTTTACTACATATGAACACTTGTCACATTCTCCCGTGCAACTCGGCTGCTAGTCCTCCTTTCATGCATAATCTTAAGGTCCTAGCTCATGTCCAAGGCACCAATGCCAGCTAAAAACTCAATAATCAATACATAAAACTTGAATTGTACTAATTCTTACTGGGTATTACATCAACTTAGAAGCTTCATCTGTGTTCTACTATGGTGCTTTTAGTGTCTCCGCATACCGCAGCACGCGACATAGCTTTGCAGACGATAAGTACAACCGTTTCAGAGAGAAGAGCGGCCCATGTGACGATCTGGCTTTAAGTCGATTCGATAACCAATGACGAAAACAGACGTATTTCTCAGGTTTTTACTACATTTGAACACTTTTCACATTCTCTCATGCAACTCGGCTGCTAGTCCTCCTTTCATGCAGAATATTAAGGTCCTAGCTCATGTCCAAGGCACCAAAGCCAGCTAAAAATTCAATATTCAATACTTAAAACTTGAATTGTACTACTTCTTACTGGCTATTACATCAACTTAGAAGCTTCATCTGTGTTCTACTATGGTGCTTGTAGTGTCTCAGCATACCGCAGCAGGCGACATAGCTTTGCAGACGATAAGTACAACCGTTTCAGAGAGAAGAGCGGCCAATGTGACGATCTGGCTTTAAGTCGATTCTATAACAAATGACGAAAACGGACGGATGTCTCAGGTTTTTACTGCATATGAACACTTTTCACATTCTCCCGTGCAACTCGGCTGCTAGTCCTCCTTTCATGCAGAATCTTAAGGTCCTAGCTCATGTTCAAGGCACCAAAGCCAGCTAAAAAGTCAATAATCGATACCTAAAACTTGAATTGTACTACTTCTTACTGGCTATTACATTAACTTAGAAGCTTCATCTGTGTTCTACTATGGTGCTTTTAGTGTCTCCGCATACCGCAGCACGGGACATAGCTTTGTAGACGATAAGTACAACAGTTTCAGAGAGAAGAGCGGCCAATGTGACGATCTGGTTTTAAGTCGATTCGATAACAAATGACAAAAACGGACGGATTTCTCAGGTTTTTATTACATATGAACACTTTTCACATTCTCCCGTGCAACTCGGCTGCTAGTCCTCCTTTCATGCAGAATCTGAAGCTCTTAGCTCATGTCCAAGGCACCAAAGCCAGCTAAAAAGTCAATAATCGATACCCAAAACTTGAATTGGATTACTTCTTACTGGCTATTACATCAACTTAGATGCTTCATCTGTTTCCTACTATGGTGCTTTTAGTGTTTCCACATACCGCAGCACGCAACATAGCTTTGCAGACGATAAGTACAACCGTCTCAGAGAGAAGAGCGGCCAATGTGACGATCTGGCTTTACGTCGATTCGATAACAAATGACGAAAACGGATGGATGTCTCAGGTTTTTACTACATATGAACACTTTTCACATTCTCCCGTGCAACTCGGCTGCTAGTCCTCCTTTCATGCAAAATCTTAAGGTCCTAGCTCATGTCCAAGGCACCAAAGCCAGCTAAAAAGTCAATAATCGATACCTAAAACTTGAATTGTACTACCTCTTACTGGCTATTACATCAACTTAGAAGCTTCATCTGTGTTCTACTATGGTGCTTTTAGTGTCTCCGCATAACGCAGCAGGCGACATAGCTTTGCAGACGATAAGTACAACCGTTTCAGAGAGAAGAGCGGCCAATGTGTCGATCTGGCTCTAAGTCGATTCGATAACAAATGACGAAAACAGACGTATTTCTCAGGTGTTTACTACATTTGAACACTTTTGACATTCTCTCATGCAACTCGGCTGCTAGTCCTTCTTTCATGCAGAATATTAAGGTCCTAGCTCATGTCCAAGGCACCAAAGCCAGCTAAAAATTCAATATTCAATACCTAAATCTTGAATTGTACTACTTCTTACAGGCTAGTACATCAACTTAGAAGATTCATCTGTGTTCTACTATGGTGCTTGTAGTGTCTCAGCATACCGCAGCAGGCGACATAGCTTTGCAGACGATAAGTACAACCGTTTCAGAGAGAAGAGCGGCCAATGTGACGATCTGGCTTTAAGTCGATTCTATAACAAATGACAGAAAACGGACGGATGTCTCAGGTTTTTACTGCATATGAACACTTTTCACATTCTCCCGTGCAACTCGGCTGCTAGTCCTCCTTTCATGCAGAATCTTAAGGTCCTAGCTCATGTCCAAGGCACCAAAGCCTGCTAAAAAGTCAATAATCGATACCTAAAACTTGAATTGGATTACTTCTTACTGGCTATTACATCAACTTAGATGCTTCATCTGTTTCCTACTATGGTGCTTTTAGTGTTTCCACATACCGCAGCACGCAACATAGCTTTGCAGACGATAAGTACAACCGTTTCAGAGAGAAGAGCGGCCAATCTGACGATCTGGCTTTAAGTCGATTAGGTAACAAATGACGAAAACGGACGGAATTCTCAGGTTTTTACTGCATATGAACACTTTTCACATTCTCCCGTGCAACTCGATAGCTAGTGCTCCTTTCATGCAGAATATTAAGGTCCTAGCTCATGTCCAAGGCAACAAAGCCAGCTAAAAAGTCAATAATCGATAGCTAAAACTTGAATGCTACTACTTCTTACTGGCTATTACATCAACTTAGAAGCTTCATCGGTGTTCTACTATGGTGCTTTTAGTGTCTCCACATACCGCAGCACGCGACATAGCTTTGCAGACGATAAGTACAACCGTTTCAGAGAGAAGAGCGGCCAATGTGACGATCTGGCTTTAAGTCGATTCGATAACAAATGACGAAAACGGACGGATGTCTCAGGTTTTTACTGCATATGAACACTTTTCACATTCTCCCGTGCAACTCGGCTGCTAGTCCTCCTTTCATGCAGAATCTTAAGGTCCTAGCTCATGTCCAAGGCACCAAAGCCAGCTAAAAAGTCAGTAATCGATTCCTAAAACTTGAATTGTACTACTTCTTACTGGATATTACATCAACTTAGAAGCTTCATCTGTGTTCTACTGTGGTGCTTTTAGTGTCTCCGAATACCGCAGTACGCGACATAGCTTTGCAGACGATAAGTACAACCGTTTCAGAGAGCAGTGCGGCCAATGTGACGATCTGGCTTTAAGTCGATTCGATAACAAATGACGAAAACGGACGGAATTCTCAGGTTTTTACTACATATGAACACTTTTCACATCCTCCCGTGCAACTCGGCTGCTAGTCCTCCTTTCATGCAGAATCTTAAGGTCCTAGCTCATGTCCAAGGCACCAAAGCCAGCTAAAAAGTCAATAATCAATACCTAAAACTTGAATTGTACTACTTCTTACTGGCTATTACATCAACTTAGAAGCTTCATGTGTGTTCTACTACGGTGGTTTTAGTTTCTCCGCATACCGCAGCACGCGACATAGTTTTGCAGACGATAAGTACAACCGTTTCAGAGAGAAGAGCGGCCAATGTGACGATCTGGCTTTAAGTCGATTCGATAACAAATAACGAAAACGGATGGATGTCTCAGGTTTTTACTACATATGAACACTTTTCACATTCTCCCGTGCAACTCGGCTGCTAGTCCTCCTTTCATGCAAAATCTTAAGGTCCTAGCTCATGTCCAAGGCACCAAAGCCAGCTAAAAAGTCAATAATCGATACCTAAAACTTGAATTGTACTACCTCTTACTGGCTATTACATCAACTTAGAAGCTTCATCTGTGTTCTACTATGGTGCTTTTAGTGTCTCCGCATAACGCAGCACGCGACATAGCTTTGTAGACGATAAGTACAACCGTTTCAGAGAGAAGAGCGGCCAATGTGTCGATCTGGCTCTAAGTCGATTCGATAACAAATGACGAAAACGGACGGATTTCTCAGGTTTTTACTACATATGAACACTTTTCACATTCTCCCGTGCAACTCGGCTGCTAGTCCTCCTTTCATGCAGAATCTTAAGGTCCTAGCTCATGTCCAAGGCACCAAAGCCAGCTAAAAACTCAATAATCAATACCTAAAACTTGAATTGTACTAATTCTTACTATGTATTACATCAACTTAGAAGCTTGATCTGTGTTCTACTATGGTGCTTGTAGTTTCTCAGCATACCGCAGCAGGCGACATAGCTTTGCAGACGATATGTACAACCGTTTCAGAGAGAAGAGCGGCCAATGTGACGATCTGGCTTTAAGTCGATTCTATAACAAATGACGAAAACGGACGGATGTCTCAGGTTTTTACTGCATATGAACACTTTTCACATTCTCCCGTGCAACTCGGCTGCTAGTCCTCCTTTCATGCAGAATCTTAAGGTCCTAGCTCATGTCCAAGGCACCAAAGACAGCTAAAAAGTCAATAATCGATACCTAAAACTTGAATTGTACTACTTCTTACTGGCTATTACATTAACTTAGAAGCTTCATCTGTGTTCTACTATGGTGCTTTTAGTGTCTCCGCATACAGCAGCACACGACATAGCTTTGTAGACGATAAGTACAACCGTTTCAGAGAGAAGAGCGGCCAATGTGACGATCTGGTTTTAAGTCGATTCGATAAGAAATGGCAAAAACGGACGGATTTCTCAGGTTTTTATTACATATGAACACTTTTCACATTCTCCCGTGCAACTCGGCTGCTAGTCCTCCTTTCATGCAAAATCTTAAGGTCCTAGCTCATGTCCAAGGCACCAAAGCCAGCTAAAAAGTCAATAATCGATACCTAAAACTTGAATTGTACTACCTCTTACTGGCTATTACATCAACTTAGAAGCTTCATCTGTGTTCTACTATGGTGCTTTTAGTGTCTCCGCATAACGCAGCACGCGACATAGCTTTGTAGACGATAAGTACAACCGTTTCAGAGAGAAGAGCGGCCAATGTGTCGATCTGGCTCTAAGTCGATTCGATAACAAATGACGAAAACAGACGTATTTTTCTGGTGTTTACTACATTTGAACACTTTTGACATTCTCTCATGCAACTCGGCTGCTAGTCCTTCTTTCATGCAGAATATTAAGGTCCTAGCTCATGTCCAAGGCACCAAAGCCAGCTAAAAATTCAACATTCAATACCTAAAACTTGAATTGTACTACTTCTTACTGGCTATTACATCAACTTAGAAGCTTCATCTGTGTTCTACTATGGTGCTTGTAGTGTCTCAGCATACCGCAGCAGGCGACATAGCTTTGCAGACGATAAGTACAACCGTTTCAGAGAGAAGAGCGGCCAATGTGACGATCTGGCTTTAAGTCGATTCTATAACAAATGACAGAAAACGGACGGATGTCTCAGGGTTTTACTGCATATGAACACTTTTCACATTCTCCCGTGCAACTCGGCTGCTAGTCCTCCTTTCATGCAGAATCTTAAGCTCTTAGCTCATGTCCAAGGCACCAAAGCCAGCTAAAAAGTCAATAATCGATACCCAAAACTTGAATTGGATTACTTCTTACTGGCTATTACATCAACTTAGATGCTTCATCTGTTTCCTACTATGGTCCTTTTAGTGTTTCCACATACCGCAGCACGCAACATAGCTTTGCAGACGATAAGTACAACCGTCTCAGAGAGAAGAGCGGCAAATGTGACGATCTGGCTTTACGACGATTCGATAACAAATGACGAAAACGGATGGATGTCTCAGGTTTTTACTACATATGAACAGTTTTCACATTGTCCCGTGCAACTCGGCTGCTAGTCCTCCTTTCATGCAAAATCTTAAGGTCCTAGCTCATGTCCAAGGCACCAAAGCCAGCTAAAAAGTCAATAATCGATACCTAAAACTTGAATTGTACTACCTCTTACTGGCTATTACATCAACTTAGAAGCTTCATCTGTGTTCTACTATGGTGCTTTTAGTGTCTGCGCATAACGCAGCACGCGACATAGCTTTGTAGACGATAAGTACAACCGTTTCAGAGAGAAGAGCGGCCAATGTGTCGATCTGGCTCTAAGTCGATTCGATAACAAATGACGAAAACGGACGGATTTCTCAGGTTTTTACTACATATGAACACTTCTCACATTCTCCCGTGCAACTCGGCTGCTAGTCCTCCTTTCATGCAGAATCTTAAGGTCCTAGCTCATGTCCAAGGCACAAAAGCCAGCTAAAAATTCAATATTCAATACCTAAAACTTGAATTGTACTACTTCTTGCTGGCTATTACATCAACTTAGAAGCTTCATCTGTGTTCTACTATGGTGCTTGTAGTGTCTCAGCATACCGCAGCAGGCGACATAGCTTTGCAGACGATAAGTACAACCGTTTCAGAGAGAAGAGCGGCCAATGTGACGATCTGGCTTTAAGTCGATTCTATAACAAATGACGAAAACGGACGGATGTCTCAGGTTTTTACTGCATATGAACACTTTTCACATTCTCCCGTGCAACTCGGCTGCTAGTCCTCCTTTCATGCAGAATCTTAAGGTCCTAGCTCATGTCCAAGGCACCAAAGCCAGCTAAAAAGTCAATAATCGATACCTAAAACTTGAATTGTACTACTTCTTACTGGCTATTACATTAACTTAGAAGCTTCATCTGTGTTCTACTATGGTGCTTTTAGTGTCTCCGCATACCGCAGCACGCGAAATAGCTTTGTAGACGATAAGTACAACCGTTTCAGAGAGAAGAGCGGCCAATGTGACGATCTGGTTTTAAGTCGATTCGATAACAAATGACAAAAACGGACGGATTTCTCAGGTTTTTATTACATATGAACACTTTTCACATTCTCCCGTGCAACTCGGCTGCTAGTCCTCCTTTCATGCAGAATCTTAAGCTCTTAGCTCATGTCCAAGGCACCAAAGCCAGCTAAAAAGTCAATAATCGATACCAAAACTTGAATTGGATTACTTCTTACTGGCTATTACATCAACTTAGATGCTTCATCTGTTTCCTACTATGGTGCTTTTAGTGTTTCCACATACCGCAGCACGCAACATAGCTCTGTAGACGATAAGTACAACCGTCTCAGAGAGAAGAGCGGCCAATGTGACGATCTGGCTTTACGTCGATTCGATAACAAATGACGAAAACGGATGGATGTCTCAGGTTTTTACTACATATGAACACTTTTCACATTCTCCCGTGCAACTCGGCTGCTAGTCCTCCTTTCATGCAAAATCTTAAGGACCTAGCTCATGTCCAAGGCACCAAAGCCAGCTAAAAAGTCAATAATCGATACCTAAAACTTGAATTGTACTACTTCTTACTGGCTATTACATTAACTTAGAAGCTTCATCTGTGTTCTACTATGGTGCTTTTAGTGTCTCCGCATACCGCAGCACGCGAAATAGCTTTGTAGACGATAAGTACAACCGTTTCAGAGAGAAGAGCGGCCAATGTGACGATCTGGTTTTAAGTCGATTCGATAACAAATGACAAAAACGGACGGATTTCTCAGGTTTTTATTACATATGAACACTTTTCACATTCTCCCGTGCAACTCGGCTGCTAGTCCTCCTTTCATGCAGAATCTTAAGCTCTTAGCTCATGTCCAAGGCACCAAAGCCAGCTAAAAAGTCAATAATCGATACCAAAACTTGAATTGGATTACTTCTTACTGGCTATTACATCAACTTAGATGCTTCATCTGTTTCCTACTATGGTGCTTTTAGTGTTTCCACATACCGCAGCACGCAACATAGCTCTGTAGACGATAAGTACAACCGTCTCAGAGAGAAGAGCGGCCAATGTGACGATCTGGCTTTACGTCGATTCGATAACAAATGACGAAAACGGATGGATGTCTCAGGTTTTTACTACATATGAACACTTTTCACATTCTCCCGTGCAACTCGGCTGCTAGTCCTCCTTTCATGCAAAATCTTAAGGACCTAGCTCATGTCCAAGGCACCAAAGCCAGCTAAAAAGTCAATAATCGATACCTAAAACTTGAATTGTACTACCTCTTACTGGCTATTACATCAACTTAGAAGCTTCATCTGTGTTCTACTATGGTGCTTTTGGTGTCTCCGCATACCGCAGCACGCGACATAGCTTTGTAGACGATAAGTACAACCGTTTCAGAGAGAAGAGCGGCCAATGTGACGATCTGGCTTTAAGTCGATTCGATAACAAATGACGAAAACAGACGTATTTCTCAGGTTTTTACTACATTTGAACACTTTTCACATTCTCTCATGCAACTCGGCTGCTAGTCCTTCTTCCATGCAGAATATTAAGGTTCTAGCTCATGTCCAAGGCACCAAAGCCAGCTAAAAATTCAATATTCAATACCTAAAACTTGAATTGTACTACTTCTTACTGGCTATTACATCAACTTAGAAGCTTCATCTGTGTTCTACTATGGTGCTTGTAGTGTCTCAGCATACCGCAGCAGGCGACATAGCTTTGCAGACGATAAGTACAACCGTTTCAGAGAGAAGAGCGGCCAATGTGACGATATGTCTTTAAGTCGATTCTATAACAAATGACAGAAAACGGACGGATGTCTCAGGTTTTTACTGCATATGAACACTTTTCACATTCTCCCGTGCAACTCGGCTGCTAGTCCTCCTTTCATGCAGAATCTTAAGGTCCTAGCTCATGTCCAAGGCACCAAAGCCTGCTAAAAAGTCAATAATCGATACCTAAAACATGAATTGTACTACTTCTTACTGGCTATTACATTAACTTAGAAGCTTCATCTGTGTTCTACTATGGTGCTTTTAGTGTCTCCGCATACCGCAGCACGCGACATAGCTTCGTAGACGATAAGTACAACCGTTTCAGAGAGAAGAGCGGCCAATGTGACGATCTGGTTTTAAGTCGATTCGATAACAAATGACAAAAACGGACGGATTTCTCAGGTTTTTACTACATATGAACACTTTTCACATTCTCCCGTGCAACTCGATTGCTAGTCCTCCTTTCATGCAGAATGTTAAGGTCCTAGCTCATGTCCAAGGCACCAAAGCCTGCTAAAAAGTCAATAATCGATACCTAAAACATGAATTGTACTACTTCTTACTGGCTATTACATTAACTTAGAAGCTTCATCTGTGTTCTACTATGGTGCTTTTAGTGTCTCCGCATACCGCAGCACGCGACATAGCTTCGTAGACGATAAGTACAACCGTTTCAGAGAGAAGAGCGGCCAATGTGACGATCTGGTTTTAAGTCGATTCGATAACAAATGACAAAAACGGACGGATTTCTCAGGATTTTACTACATATGAACACTTTTCACATTCTCCCGTGCAACTCGATTGCTAGTCCTCCTTTCATGCAGAATCTTAAGGTCCTAGCTCATGTCCAAGGCACCAAAGCCAGCTAAAAGGTCAATATTCAGTACCTAAAACTTGAATTGTACTACCTCTTACTGGCTAGTACATCAACTTAGAAGCTTCATCTGTGTTCTACTATGGTGCTTGTAGTGTCTCAGCATACCGCAGCACGCGACATAGCTTTGCAGACGATAAGTAGAATCGTTTCAGAGAGAAGAGCGGCCAATGTGTCGATCTGGCTTTAAGTCGATTCGATAACAAATGACGATAACGGACGGATTTCTCAGGTTTTTACGACATATGAAAACTTTTCACATTCTCCCGTGCAACTCGGCTGCTAGTCCTCCTTTCATGCCGAATCTTAAGGTCCTAGCTCATGTCCAAGGCACCAAAGCCAGCTAAAAAGTCAATAATCGATACCCAAAACTTGAATTGGATTACTTCTTACTGGCTATTACGTCAACTTAGATGCTTCATCTGTTTCCTGTTATGGTGCTTTTAGTGTCTCCACATACCGCAGCACGCAACATAGCTTTGCAGACGATAAGTACAACCGTTTGAGAGAGAAGAGCGGCCAATGTGACGATCTGGCTTTAAGTCGATTCGATAACAAATGACGAAAACGGACGGATTTCTCAGGTTTTTACTACATATGAACACTTTTGACATTCTCCCGTGCAACTCGGCTGCTAGTCCTCCTTTCATGCAGAATCTTAAGGTCCTAGCTCATGTCCAAGGCACCAAAGCCAGCTAAAAAGTCAATAACCGATACCTAAAACTTGAATTGTACTACCTCTTACTGGCTAATACATCAACTTAGAAGCTTCATCTGTGTTCTACTATGGTGCTTGTAGTGTCTCAGCATACCGCAGCAGGCGACATAGCTTTGCAGACGATAAGTACAACCGTTTCAGAGAGAAGAGCGGCCAGTGTGTCGATCTGGCTTTAAGTCGATTCTATAACAAATGACAGAAAACGGACGGATAACTCAGGTTTTTACTGCATATGAACACTTTTCACATTCTCCCGTACAACTCGGCTGCTAGTCCTCCTTTCATGCAGAATCTTAAGCTCCTAGCTCATGTCCAAGGCACCAAAGCCAGCTAAAATTCAATATTCAGTACCTTATACTTGAATTTTACTACTTCTTACTGGCTATTACATCAACTTAGAAGCTTGATCTGTGTTCTACTATGGTGCTTTTAGTGTCTCAGCATACCGCAGCACGCGACATAGCTTGGCAGACGATAAGTACAACCGTTTCAGAGAGAAGAGCGGCCAATGTGACGATCTGGCTTTAAGTCGATTCGATAACAAATGACGAAAACGAACGGATTTCTCAGGTTTTTACTACATTTGAACAGTTTTCACATTCTCCCGTGCAACTCGGCTGCTAGTCCACCTTTAATGCAGAATATTAAGGACCTAGCTCATGTCCAATGCACCAAAGCCAGCTAAAAAGTCAATAATCGATACCTAAAACTTGAATTCTACTACTTCTTCCTGGCTATTACGTCAACTTAGAAGCTTCATCTGTGTTCTACTATGGTGATTTTAGTGTCTCCGCATACCGCAGCACGCGACATAGCTTTGCAGACGATAAGTACAAGCGTTTCAGAGAGAAGAGCGGCCAATGTGACGATCTGGCTTTAAGTCGATTCGATAACAAATGACGAAAACGGACGGATGTCTCAGGTTTTTACTACATATGAACACTTTTCACATTCTCCCGTGCAACTCGGCTGCTAGTCCTCCTTTCATGCAGAATCTTAAGGTCCTAGCTCATGTCCAAGGCACCAAAGCCAGCTAAAAAGTCAATAACCGATACCTAAAACTTGAATTGTACTACCTCTTACTGGCTAATACATCAACTTAGAAGCTTCATCTGTGTTCTACTATGGTGCTTTTGGTGTCTCCGCATACCGCAGCACGCGACATAGCTTTGCAGACGATAAGTACAACCGTTTCAGAGAGAAGAGCGGCCAATGTGACGATCTGGCTTTAAGTCGATTCGATAACAAATGACGAAAACAGACGTATTTCTCAGGTTTTTACTACATTTGAACACTTTTCACATTCTCTCATGCAACTCGGCTGCTAGTCCTTCTTCCATGCAGAATATTAAGGTTCTAGCTCATGTCCAAGGCACCAAAGCCAGCTAAAAATTCAATATTCAATACCTAAAACTTGAATTGTACTAATTCTTACTGGCTATTACATCAACTTAGAAGCTTCATCTGTGTTCTACTATGGTGCTTGTAGTGTCTCAGCATACCGCAGCAGGCGACATAGCTTTGCAGACGATAAGTACAACCGTTTCAGAGAGAAGAGCGGCCAATGTGTCAATCTGGCTTTAAGTCGATTCTATAACAAATGACAGAAAACGGACGGATAACTCAGGTTTTTACTGCATATGAACACTTTTCACATTCTCCCGTGCAACTCGGCTGCTAGTCCTCCTTTCATGCAGAATCTTAAGCTCCTAGCTCATGTCCAAGGCACCAAAGCCAGCTAAAATTCAATATTCAGTACCTTATACTTGAATTTTACTACTTCTTACTGGCTATTACATCAACTTAGAAGCTTGATCTGTGTTCTACTATGGTGCTTTTAGTGTCTCAGCATACCGCAGCACGCGACATAGCTTGGCAGACGATAAGTACAACCGTTTCAGAGAGAAGAGCGGCCAATGTGACGATCTGGCTTTAAGTCGATTCGATAACAAATGACGAAAACGAACGGATTTCTCAGGTTTTTACTACATTTGAACAGTTTTCACATTCTCCCGTGCAACTCGGCTGCTAGTCCACCTTTAATGCAGAATATTAAGGACCTAGCTCATGTCCAATGCACCAAGGCCAGCAAAAAAGTCAATAATCGATACCCAAAACTTGAATTGTACTACTTCTTACTGGATATTACATCAACTTAGAAGCTTCATCTGTGTTCTACTGTGGTGATTTTAGTGTCTCCGCATACCGCAGCACGTGACATAGCTTTGCAGACGATAAGTACAACCGTTTCAGAGAGAAGAGCATCCAATGTGACGATGTGGCTTTAAGTCGATTCGATAACAAATGACGAAAACGGACGGATTTCTAAGGTTTTTACTACATATGAACACTTTTCACATTCTCCCGTGCAACTCGGCTGCTAGTCCTCCTTTCATGAAGAATGTTAAGGTCCTAGCTCATGTCCAAGGGTCCAAAGCCAGCTAAAAAGTCCATAATCGATAACTTAAACTTGAATTGTACTACTTCTTACTGGGTATTACATCAACTTAGAAGCTTCATCTGTGTTCTACTATGGTGCTTTTAGTGTCCCCGCATACCGCAACACGCGACATAGTTTTGCAAACGATAAGTACAACCATTTCAGAGAGAAGAGCGGCCAATGTGACGATCTGGCTTTAAGTCGATTCGATAACAAATGACGAAAACGGACGGATTTCTCAGGTTTTTACTACATATGAACACTTTTCACATTCTCCCGTGCAACTGGGCTGCTAGTCCTCCTTTTATGCAGAATCTTAAAGTCCTAGCTCATGTCCAAGGCACGAAAGCCAGCTAAAAAGTCAATAATCGATACCTAAATCTTGAATTGGACTACTTCTTACTGGCTATTACATCAACTTAGAAGCTTCATCTGTGTTCTACTATGGTGCTTTTCCTGTTTCCGCCTACGGCAACACGCGACGTAGCTTTGCAGACCCTAAGCACAATCGTTTCAGAGAGAAGAGCGGCCAATGTGACGATCTGGCTTTAAGTCGATTCTCTAACAAATGACGAAAAAGGACGGATTTCTAAGGTTATTACTACATATGAACACTTTTCACATTATCCCGTGCAACTCGGCTGCTAGTCCTCTTTTCATGCAGAATCTTAAGGTCCTAGCTCATGTCCAAGGCACCAAAGCCAGCTAAAAGGTCCATATTCAATACCTAAAACTTGAATTGTACTACTTCTTACTGGCTATTACATCAACTTAGAAGCTTGATCTGTGTTCTACTATGGTGCTTTTAGTGTCTCAGCATGCCGCAGCACGCGACATAGGTTTTCAGACGATAAGTACAACCGTTTCAGAGAGAAGATCGGCCAATGTGACGATCTGTCTTTAAGTCGATTCGATAACAAATGACGAAAACGGACGGATTACTCAGGTTTTTACTACATATGAACACATTTCACATTCTCCCGCGCAACTCGGCTGCTAGTCCTCCTTTCATGCAGAATCTTAAGGTCCTAGCTCATGTCCAAGGTACCGAAGCCAGCTAAAAAGGCAATAATCGATACCTAAAACTTGAATTGTTCTACTTCTTACTGGCTATTGCATCAACTTACAAGCTTCATCTGTGTTCTACTATGGTGATTTTAGTGTCTCCGCATACCGCAGCACGCGACATAGCTTTGCAGACGGTAAGTACAACCGTTTCAGAGAGAAGAGCGGCCAATGTGACGATCTGGCTTTAAGTCGATTCGATAACAAATGACGAAAACGGACGGATTTCTCAGGTTTTTTCTACATATGAACACTTTTCACATTCTTCCGTGCAACTCGGCTGCTAGTCCTCCTTTCATGCAGAATGTCAAGGTCCTAGCTCATGGCCAAGGCACCAAAGCCAGCTAAAAAGTCAATAATCGAAACCTAAAACTTGAATTGTACTACTTCTTACTGGCTATTACATCAACTTAGAAGCTTCGTCTGTGTTCTACTATGGTTCTTTTCCTGTTTCCGCCTACGGCAACACGTGACATAGCTTTGCAGACGATAAGTACAACCGTTTCAGAGAGAAGAGCGGCCAATGTGACGATCTGGCTTTAAGTCGATTCGATAACAAATGACGAAAACGGACGGATTTCTCAGGTTTTTACTACATATGAACACTTTTCACATTCTCCCGTGCAACTCGCCTGCTAGTCCTCCTTTCATGTAGAATCTTAAGGTCCTAGCTCATGTCCAAGGCACCAAAGCCAGCTAAAAAGTCAATAATCGATACGTAAAACTTGAATTGTACTACTTCTTACTGGCTATTACATCAACTTAGAAGCTTCATCTGTGTTCTACTACGGTGCTTTTAGTTTCTCCACATACCGCAGCACGCGACATAGTTTTGCAGACGATAAGTACAACCGTTTCAGAGAGAAGAGCGGCCAATGTGACGATCTGGCTTTAAGTCGATTCGATAACAAATGACGAAAACGGACGGATTTCTCAGGTTTTTACTACATATGAACACTTTTCACATTCTCCCGTGCAACTCGGCTGCTAGTCCACCTTTCATGCAGAATCTTAAGGTCCTAGCTCATGTCCAATGCACCAAAGCCAGCTAAAAAGTCAATAATCGATACCTAAAACTTGAATTGTACTACTTCTTACTGGCTATTACATCAACTTAGAAACTTCGTCTGTGTTCTACTATGGTGCTTTTAGTGTCTCCACATAGCGCAGCACGCGACATAGCTTTGCAGACGATAAGTACAACCGTTTCAGAGAGAAGAGCGGCCAATGTGACGATCTGGCTTTACGTCGATTCGATAACAAATGACGAAAACGGACGGATTTCTCAGGTTTTTACTACATATGAACACTTTTGACATTCTCCCGTGCAACTCGGCTGCTAGTCCTCCTTTCATGCAGAATCTTAAGGTCCTAGCTCATGTCCAAGGCACCAAAGCCAGCTAAAAAGGCAATAATCGATACCTAAAACTTGAATTGTTCTACTTCTTACTGGCTATTGCATCAACTTACAAGCTTCATCTGTGTTCTACTATGGTGATTTTAGTGTCTCCGCATACCGCAGCACGCGACATAGCTTTGCAGACGGTAAGTACAACCGTTTCAGAGAGAAGAGCGGCCAATGTGACGATCTGGCTTTAAGTCGATTCGATAACAAATGACGAAAACGGACGGATTTCTCAGGTTTTTTCTACATATGAACACTTTTCACATTCTTCCGTGCAAATCGGCTGCTAGTCCTCCTGTCATGCAGAATGTCAAGGGCCTAGCTCATGGCCAAGGCACCAAAGCCAGCTAAAAAGTCAATAATCGATACCTAAAACTTGAATTGTACTACTTCTTACTGGCTATTACATCAACTTAGAAGCTTCGTCTGTGTTCTACTATGGTTCTTTTCCTGTTTCCGCCTACGGCAACACGTGACATAGCTTTGCAGACGATAAGTACAACCGTTTCAGAGAGAAGAGCGGCCAATGTGACGATCTGGCTTTAAGTCGATTCGATAACAAATGACGAAAACGGACGGATTTCTCAGGTTTTTACTACATATGAACACTTTTCACATTCTCCCGTGCAACTCGGCTGCTAGTCCACCTTTCATGCAGAATCTTAAGGTCCTAGCTCATGTCCAATGCACCAAAGCCAGCAAAAAGTCAATAATCGATACCTAAAACTTGAATTGTACTACTTCTTACTGGCTATTACATCAACTTAGAAACTTCGTCTGTGTTCTACTATGGTGCTTTTAGTGTCTCCACATAGCGCAGCACGCGACATAGCTTTGCAGACGATAAGTACAACCGTTTCAGAGAGAAGAGCGGCCAATGTGACGATCTGGCTTTACGTCGATTCGATAACAAATGACGAAAACGGACGGATTTCTCAGGTTTTTACTACATATGAACACTTTTGACATTCTCCCGTGCAACTCGGCTGCTAGTCCTCCTTTCATGCAGAATCTTAAGGTCCTAGCTCATGTCCAAGTCACCAAAGCCAGCTAAAAAGTCAATAACCGATACCTAAAACTTGAATTGTACTACTTCTTACTGGCTATTTCATCATCTTAGGAGCTTCATCTGTGTTCTACTATGGTGCTTTTAGTGTCTCCGAATACCACAGCACGCGACATAGTTTTGTAGACGATAAGTACAACCATTTCAGAGAGAAGAGCTGCCAATGTGACGATCTGGCTTTAAGTCGATTCGATAACAAATGACGAAAACAGACAAATTTCTGAGGTTATTACTACATATGAACACTTTTCACATTCTCCCGTGCTACTGGGCTGCTAGTCCTCCTTTTATGCAGAATCTTAAAGTCCTAGCTCATGTCCAAGGCACCAAAGCCAGCTAAAAAGGCAATAATCGATACCTAAAACTTGAATTGTTCTACTTCTTACTGGCTATTGCATCAACTTACAAGCTTCATCTGTGTTCTACTATGGTGATTTTAGTGTCTCCGCATACCGCAGCACGCGACATAGCTTTGCAGACGGTAAGTACAACCGTTTCAGAGAGAAGAGCGGCCAATGTGACGATCTGGCTTTAAGTCGATTCGATAACAAATGACGAAAACGGACGGATTTCTCAGGTTTTTTCTACATATGAACACTTTTCACATTCTTCCGTGCAAATCGGCTGCTAGTCCTCCTGTCATGCAGAATGTCAAGGGCCTAGCTCATGGCCAAGGCACCAAAGCCAGCTAAAAAGTCAATAATCGATACCTAAAACTTGAATTGTACTACTTCTTACTGGCTATTACATCAACTTAGAAGCTTCGTCTGTGTTCTACTATGGTTCTTTTCCTGTTTCCGCCTACGGCAACACGTGACATAGCTTTGCAGACGATAAGTACAACCGTTTCAGAGAGAAGAGCGGCCAATGTGACGATCTGGCTTTAAGTCGATTCGATAACAAATGACGAAAACGGACGGATTTCTCAGGTTTTTACTACATATGAACACTTTTCACATTCTCCCGTGCAACTCGGCTGCTAGTCCACCTTTCATGCAGAATCTTAAGGTCCTAGCTCATGTCCAATGCACCAAAGCCAGCAAAAAGTCAATAATCGATACCTAAAACTTGAATTGTACTACTTCTTACTGGCTATTACATCAACTTAGAAACTTCGTCTGTGTTCTACTATGGTGCTTTTAGTGTCTCCACATAGCGCAGCACGCGACATAGCTTTGCAGACGATAAGTACAACCGTTTCAGAGAGAAGAGCGGCCAATGTGACGATCTGGCTTTACGTCGATTCGATAACAAATGACGAAAACGGACGGATTTCTCAGGTTTTTACTACATATGAACACTTTTGACATTCTCCCGTGCAACTCGGCTGCTAGTCCTCCTTTCATGCAGAATCTTAAGGTCCTAGCTCATGTCCAAGTCACCAAAGCCAGCTAAAAAGTCAATAACCGATACCTAAAACTTGAATTGTACTACTTCTTACTGGCTATTTCATCATCTTAGGAGCTTCATCTGTGTTCTACTATGGTGCTTTTCCTGTTTCCGCCTACGGCAACACGCGACATAGCTTTGCAGACGATAAGCACAACCGTTTCAGAGAGAAGAGCGGCCAATGTGACGATCTGGCTTTAAGTCGATTCGCTAACAAATGACGAAAAAGGACGGATTTCTAAGGTTATTACTACATATGAACACTTTTCGCATTCTCCCGTGCAACTCGGCTGCTAGTCCTCCTTTCATGCAGAATCTTAAGGTCCTAGCTCATGTCCAAGGCACCAAAGCCAGCTAAAAGGTCCATATTCAATACCTAAAACTTGATTTGTACTACTTCTTACTGGCTATTACATCAACTTAGAAGCTTGATCTGTGTTCTACTATGGTGATTTTAGTGTCTCCACATACCGCTGCACGCGACATAGCTTTGCAGACGATATGAACAAACGTTTCAGAGAGAAGAGCGGCCAATGTGACCATCTGGCTTTAAGTAGATTCGATAACAAATGACGAAAACGGACGGATTTCTCAGGTTTTTACTACATATGAACACTTTTCACATTCTCCCGTGGAACTCGGCTGCTAGTCCACCTTTCATGCAGAATCTTAAGGTCCTAGCTCATGTCCAATGCACCAAAGCCAGCTAAAAAGTCAATAATCGATACCTAAAACTTGAATTGTACTACTTCTTACTGGCTATTACATCAACTTAGAAGCTTGATCTGTGTTCTACTATGGTGCTTTTAGTGTCTCCACATAGCGCAGCATGCGACATAGCTTTGCAGACGATAAGTACAACCGTTTCAGAGAGAAGAGCGGCCAATGTGACGATCTGGCTTTACGTCGATTCGATAACAAATGACGAAAACGGACTGATTTCTCAGGTTTTTACTACATATGAACACTTTTGACAATCTCCCATGCAACTCGGCTGCTAGTCCTCCTTTCATGCAGAATCTTAAGGTCCTAGCTCATGTCCAAGGCACCAAAGCCAGCTAAAAAGTCAATAACCGATACCTAAAACTTGAATTGTACTACTTCTTACTGGCTATTACATCATCTTAGGAGCATCATCTGTGTTCTACTATGGTGCTTTTAGTGTGACCGAATACCGCAGTACGCGACATAGCTTTGCAGACGATAAGTACAACCGTTTCAGAGAGAAGAGCGGCCAATGTGACGATCTGGCTTTAAGTCGATTCGATAACAAATGACGAAAACGAACGGATTTCTCAGGTTTTTACTACATATGAACACTTTTCACATTCTCCCGTGCAACTCGGCTGCTAGTCCTCCTTTCACGCAGAATCTTAAGGTCCTAGCTCATGTCCAAGGCACCAAAGCCAGCTAAAAAGTCAATAATCGATACCTAAAACTTGAATTGTACTTCTTCTTACTGGCTATTACATCATCTTAGAAGCTTCATCTGTGTTCTACTATGGTGCTTTTAGTGTCTCCGAATACCGCAGTACGCGACATAGTTTTGCAGGCGATAAGTACAACCGTTTCAGAGAGAAGAGCGGCCAATGTGACGATCTGGCTTTAAGTCGATTCGATAACAAATGACGAAAACGGACGGATTTCTCAGTTTTTTACTACATATGAACACTTTTCACATTCTCCCATGCAACTCGGCTGCTAGTCCTCCTTTCATGCAGAATCTTAATGTCCTAGCACATGTCCAAGGCACCAAAGCCAGCTAAAAGGTCAATATTCAATACCTAAAACTTGAATTGTACTACTTCTTACTGGCTATTACATCAACTTAGAAGCTTGATCTGTGTTCTACTATGGTGCTTTTAGTGTCTCAGCATACCGCAGTACGCGACATAGCTTTTCAGACGATAAGTACAACCGTTTCAGAGAGAAGAGCGGCCAATGTGACGATCTAGCTTTAAGTCGATTCGATAACAAATGACGAAAACGGACGGATTTCTCAGGTTTTTGCTACATATGAACACTTTTCACATTCTCCCGTGCAACTCGGCTGCTAGTCCTCCTTTCATGAAGAATGTTAAGGTCCTAGCTCGTGTCCAAGGGACCAAAGCGAGCTAAAAAGTCAATAATCGATACCTTAAACTTGAATTGTACTACTTCTTACTGGGTATTACATCAACTTAGAAGCTTCATCTGTGTTCTACTATGGTGCGTTTAGTGTCTCCGCATACCGCAGCACGCGACATTGCTTTGCAGACGATAAGTACATCCGTTTCACAGAGAAGAGCGGCCAATGTGACGATCTGGCTTTAAGTCGATTCGATAACAAATGACGAAAACGGACGGATTTCTCAGGTTTTTACTACATTTGAACAGTTTTCACATTCTCCCGTGCAACTCGGCTGCTAGTCCTCCTTTTATGCAGAATATTAAGGTCCTAGCGCATGTCCAAGGCACCAAAGCCAGCTAAAAATTCAATATTCAGTACCTTATACTTGAAATTTACTACTTCTTACTGGCTATTATATCAACTTAGAAGCTTGATCTGTGTTCTACTATGGTGCTTTTAGTGTCTCAGCATACCGCAGCACGCGTCATAGCTTTGCAGACGATAAGTACAACCGTTTCAGAGAGAAGAGCGGCCAATGTGACGATCTGGCTTTAAGTCGATTCGATAACAAATGACGAGAACGGACGGATTTCTAAGGTTTTTACTACATATGAACACTTTTCACATTCTCCCGTGCAACTCGGTTGCAAGTCCTCCTTTCATGCAGAATCTTAAGGTCCTAGCTCATGTGCAAGGCACCAAAGCCAGCTAAAAAGTCAATAATCGATACCTAAAACTTGAATTGTACTACTTCTTACTGGATATTACATCAACTTAGAAGCTTCATCTGTGTTCTACTGTGGTGATTTTAGTGTCTCCGCATACCGCAGCACGTGACATAGCTTTGCAGACGATAGGTACAACCGTTTCAGAGAGAAGAGCGGCCAATGTGACCATCTGGCTTTAAGTCGATTCGATAACAAATGACGAAAACGGACGGATTTCTCAGGTTTTTACTACATTTGAACAGTTTTCACATTCTCCCGTGCAACTCGGCTGCTAGTCCACCTTTCATGCAGAATATCAAGGTCCTAGCTCATGTCCAATGCACCAAAGCCAGCTAAAAAGTCAATAATCGATACCTAAAACTTGAATTGTACTACTTCTTACTGGATATTACATCAACATAGAAGCTTCATCTGTGTTCTACTGTGGTGATTTTAGTGTCTCCGCATACCGCAGCACGTGACATAGCTTTGCAGACGATAAGTACAACTGTTTCAGAGAGAAGAGCGGCCAATGTGACGATCTGGCTTTAAGTCGATTCGATAACAAATGACGAAAACGGACGGATTTCTAAGGTTTATACTACATATGAACACTTTTCACATTCTCCCGTGCAACTCGGCTGCTAGTCCTCCTTTCATGAAGAATGTTAAGGTCCTAGCTCATGTCCAAGGGACTAAAGCCAGCTAAAAAGTCAATAATCGATACCTTAAACTTGAATTGTACTACTTCTTACTGGCTATTACATCAACTTAGAAGCTTCATCTGTGTTCTACTATGGTGCTTTTAGTGTCTCCCCATACCGCAGCACGCGACATAGGTTTGCAGACGATAAGTACAACCGTTTCATAGAGAAGAGCGGCCAATGTGACGATCTGGCTTTAAGTCGATTCGATAACAAATGACGAAAACGGACGGATTTCTCAGGTTTTTACTACATATGAACATTTTTCCCATTCTCCCGTGCAACTGGGCTGCTGGTCCTCCTTTTATGCAGAATCTTAAAGTCCTAGCTCATGTCCAAGGCACGAAAGCCAGCTAAAAAGTCAATAATCGATACCTAAATCTTGAATTGGACTACTTCTTACTGGCTATTACATCAACTTAGAAGCTTCATCTGTGTTCTACTATGGTGCTTTTCCTGTTTCCGCCTACGGCAACACGCGACATAGCTTTGCAGACGATAAGCACAACCGTTTCAGAGAGAAGAACGGCCAATGTGACGATCTGGCTTTAAGTCGATTCGCTAACAAATGACGAAAAAGTACGGATTTCTGAGGTTATTACTACATATGAACACTTTTCACATTCTCCCGTGCAACTCGGCTGCTAGTCCTCCTTTCATGCAGAGTCTTAAGGTCCTAGCTCATGTCCAAGGCACCAAAGCCAGCTAAAAGGTCCATATTCAATACCTAAAACTTGAATTGTACTACTTCTTACTGGCTATTACATCAACTTAGAAGCTTGATCTGTGTTCTACTATGGTGCTTTTAGTGTCTCAGCATTCCGCAGCACGCGACATAGCTTTTCAGACGATAAGTACAACCGTTTCAGAGAGAAGAGCGGCCAATGTGACGATCTGGCTTTAAGTCGATTAGATAACAAATGACGAAAACGGACGGATTTCTCAGGTTTTTACTACATATGAACACTTTTCACATTCTCCCGTGCAACTGGGCTGCTGGTCCTCCTTTTATGCAGAATCTTAAAGTCCTAGCTCATGTCCAAGGCACCAAAGCCAGCTAAAAAGTCAATAATCGATTCCTAAAACTTGATTTGTACTACTTCTTACTGGCAATTACATCAACTTAGATGCTTCATCTGTGTTCTACTATGGTGATTTTAGTGTCTCCACATACCGCTGCACGCGACATAGCTTTGCAGACGATATGTACAAACGTTTCAGAGAGAGGAGCGGCCAATGTGACCATCTGGCTTTAGGTCGATTAGATAACAAATGACGAAAACGGACGGATTTCTCAGGTTTTTACTACATATGAACACTTTTCACATTCTGACGTGCAACTCGGCTGCTAGTCCTCCTTTCATGCAGAATCTTAAGGTCCTAGCTCATGTCCAAGGTACCGAAGCCAGCTAAAAAGACAATAATCGATACCTAAAACTTGAATTGTTCTACTTCTTACTGGCTATTGCATCAACTTAGAAACTTCATCTGTGTTCTACTATGGTGATTTCAGTGTCTCCGCATTCCGCAGCACGTGACATAGCTTTGCAGACGATAAATACAACCGTTTCAGAGAGAAGAATGGCCAATGTGACGATCTGGCTTTAAGTCGATTCGATAACAAATGACGAAAACGGACGGATTTCTCAGGTTTTTACTACATATGAACACTTTTAACATTCTCCCGTGCAACTCGGCTGCTAGTCCTCCTTTCGTGCAGAATCTTAATGTCCTAGCACATGTCCAAGGCACCAAAGCCAGCTAAAAGGTCAATATTCAATACCTAAAACTTGAATTGTACTACTTCTTACTGGCTATTACATCAACTTAGAAGCTTGATCTGTGTTCTACTATGGTGCTTTTAGTGTCTCAGCATACCGCAGTACGCGACATAGCTTTTCAGACGATAAGTACAACCGTTTCAGAAAGAAGAGCGGCCAATGTGACGATCTAGCTTTAAGTCGATTCGATAACAAATGACGAAAACGGACGGATTTCTCAGGTTTTTGCTACATATGAACACTTTTCACATTCTCCCGTGCAACTCGGCTGCTAGTCCACCTTTCATGCAGAATATTAAGGTCCTAGCTCATGTCCAATGCACCAAAGCCAGCTAAAAAGTCAATAATCGATACCTAAAACTTGAATTGTACTACTTCTTACTGGCTATTACATCAACTTAGAAGCTTCATCTGTGTTCTACTGTGGTGATTTTAGTGTCTCCGCATACCGCAGCACGTGACATAGCTTTGCAGACGATAAGTACAACCGTTTCAGAGAGAAGAGCGGCCAATGTGACGATCTGGCTTTAAGTCGATTCGATAACAAATGACGAAAACGGATGGATTTCTAAGGTTTTTACTACATATGAACACTTTTCACATTCTCCCGTGCATCTCGGCTGCTAGTCCTCCTTTCATGAAGAATGTTAAGGTCCTAGCTCGTGTCCAAGGGACCAAAGCGAGCTAAAAAGTCAATAATCGATACCTTAAACTTGAATTGTACTACTTCTTACTGGGTATTACATCAACTTAGAAGCTTCATCTGTGTTCTACTATGGTGCGTTTAGTGTCTCCGCATACCGCAGCACGCGACATTGCTTTGCAGACGATAAGTACATCCGTTTCACAGAGAAGAGCGGCCAATGTGACGATCTGGCTTTAAGTCGATTCGATAACAAATGACGAAAACGGACGGACTTCTCAGGTTTTTACTACATTTGAACAGTTTTCACATTCTCCCGTGCAACTCGGCTGCTAGTCCTCCTTTCATGCAGAATATTAAGGTCCTAGCGCATGTCCAAGGCACCAAAGCCAGCTAAAAATTCAATATTCAGTACCTTATACTTGAAATTTACTACTTCTTACTGGCTATTATATCAACTTAGAAGCTTGATCTGTGTTCTACTGTGGTGCTTTTAGTGTCTCAGCATACCGCAGCACGCGTCATAGCTTTGCAGACGATAAGTACAACCGTTTCAGAGAGAAGAGCGGCCAATGTGACGATCTGGCTTTAAGTCGATTCGATAACAAATGACGAGAACGGACGGATTTCTAAGGTTTTTACTACATATGAACACTTTTCACATTCTCCCGTGCAACTCGGTTGCAAGTCCTCCTTTCATGCAGAATCTTAAGGTCCTAGCTCATGTCCAAGGCACCAAAGCCAGCTAAAAAGTCAATAATCGATACCTAAAACTTGAATTGTACTACTTCTTACTGGATATTACATCAACTTAGAAGCTTCATCTGTGTTCTCCTGTGGTGATTTTAGTGTCTCCGCATACCGCAGCACGTGACATAGCTTTGCAGACGATAGGTACAACCGTTTCAGAGAGAAGAGCGGCCAATGTGACCATCTGGCTTTAAGTCGATTCGATAACAAATGACGAAAACGGACGGATTTCTCAGGTTTTTACTACATTTGAACAGTTTTCACATTCTCCCGTGCAACTCGGCTGCTAGTCCACCTTTCATGCAGAATATCAAGGTCCTAGCTCATGTCCAATGCACCAAAGCCAGCTAAAAAGTCAATAATCGATACCTAAAACTTGAATTGTACTACTTCTTACTGGATATTACATCAACTTAGAAGCTTCATCTGTGTTCTACTGTGGTGATTTTAGTGTCTCCGCATACCGCAGCACGTGACATAGCTTTGCAGACGATAAGTACAACTGTTTCAGAGAGAAGAGCGGCCAATGTGACGATCTGGCTTTAAGTCGATTCGATAACAAATGAGGAAAACGGACGGATTTCTAAGGTTTATACTACATATGAACACTTTTCACATTCTCCCGTGCAACTCGGCTGCTAGTCCTCCTTTCATGAAGAATGTTAAGGTCCTAGCTCATGTCCAAGGGACCAAAGCCAGCTAAAAAGTCAATAATCGATACCTTAAACTTGAATTGTACTACTTCTTACTGGCTATTACATCAACTTAGAAGCTTCATCTGTGTTCTACTATGGTGCTTTTAGTGTCTCCCCATACCGCAGCACGCGACATAGGTTTGCAGACGATAAGTACAACCGTTTCATAGAGAAGAGCGGCCAATGTGACGATCTGGCTTTAATTCGATTCGATAACAAATGACGAAAACGGACGGATTTCTCAGGTTTTTACTACATATGAACATTTTTCCCATTCTCCCGTGCAACTGGGCTGCTGGTCCTCCTTTTATGCAGAATCTTAAAGTCCTAGCTCATGTCCAAGGCACGAAAGCCAGCTAAAAAGTCAATAATCGATACCTAAATCTTGAATTGGACTACTTCTTACTGGCTATTACATCAACTTAGAAGCTTCATCTGTGTTCTACTATGGTGCTTTTCCTGTTTCCGCCTACGGCAACACGCGACATAGCTTTGCAGACGATAAGCACAACCGTTTCAGAGAGAAGAACGGCCAATGTGACGATCTGGCTTTAAGTCGATTCGCTAACAAATGACGAAAAAGTACGGATTTCTGAGGTTATTACTACATATGAACACTTTTCACATTCTCCCGTGCAACTCGGCTGCTAGTCCTCCTTTCATGCAGAGTCTTAAGGTCCTAGCTCATGTCCAAGGCACCAAAGCCAGCTAAAAGGTCCATATTCAATACCTAAAACTTGAATTGTACTACTTCTTACTGGCTATTACATCAACTTAGAAGCTTGATCTGTGTTCTACTATGGTGCTTTTAGTGTCTCAGCATTCCGCAGCACGCGACATAGCTTTTCAGACGATAAGTACAACCGTTTCAGAGAGAAGAGCGGCCAATGTGACGATCTGGCTTTAAGTCGATTAGATAACAAATGACGAAAACGGACGGATTTCTCAGGTTTTTACTACATATGAACACTTTTCACATTCTCCCGTGCAACTGGGCTGCTGGTCCTCCTTTTATGCAGAATCTTAAAGTCTTAGCTCATGTCCAAGGCACCAAAGCCAGCTAAAAAGTCAATAATCGATTCCTAAAACTTGATTTGTACTACTTCTTACTGGCAATTACATCAACTTAGATGCTTCATCTGTGTTCTACTATGGTGATTTTAGTGTCTCCACATACCGCTGCACGCGACATAGCTTTGCAGACGATATGTACAAACGTTTCAGAGAGAGGAGCGGCCAATGTGACCATCTGGCTTTAGGTCGATTCGATAACAAATGACGAAAACGGACGGATTTCTCAGGTTTTTACTACATATGAACACTTTTCACATTCTGACGTGCAACTCGGCTGCTAGTCCTCCTTTCATGCAGAATCTTAAGGTCCTAGCTCATGTCCAAGGTACCGAAGCCAGCTAAAAAGACAATAATCGATACCTAAAACTTGAATTGTTCTACTTCTTACTGGCTATTGCATCAACTTAGAAACTTCATCTGTGTTCTACTATGGTGATTTCAGTGTCTCCGCATACCGCAGCACGTGACATAGCTTTGCAGACGATAAGTACAACCGTTTCAGAGAGAAGAATGGCCAATGTGACGATCTGGCTTTAAGTCGATTCGATAACAAATGACGAAAACGGACGGATTTCTCAGGTTTTTACTACATATGAACACTTTTAACATTCTCCCGTGCAACTCGGCTGCTAGTCCTCCTTTTGTGCAGAATCTTAATGTCCTAGCACATGTCCAAGGCACCAAAGCCAGCTAAAAGGTCAATATTCAATACCTAAAACTTGAATTGTACTACTTCTTACTGGCTATTACATCAACTTAGAAGCTTGATCTGTGTTCTACTATGGTGCTTTTAGTGTCTCAGCATACCGCAGTACGCGACATAGCTTTTCAAACGATAAGTACAACCGTTTCAGAAAGAAGAGCGGCCAATGTGACGATCTAGCTTTAAGTCGATTCGATAACAAATGACGAAAACGGACGGATTTCTCAGGTTTTTGCTACATATGAACACTTTTCACATTCTCCCGTGCAACTCGGCTGCTAGTCCACCTTTCATGCAGAATATTAAGGTCCTAGCTCATGTCCAATGCACCAAAGCCAGCTAAAAAGTCAATAATCGATACCTAAAACTTGAATTGTACTACTTCTTACTGGCTATTACATCAACTTAGAAGCTTCATCTGTGTTCTACTGTGGTGATTTTAGTGTCTCCGCATACCGCAGCACGTGACATAGCTTTGCAGACGATAAGTACAACCGTTTCAGAGAGAAGAGCGGCCAATGTGACGATCTGGCTTTAAGTCGATTCGATAACAAATGACGAAAACGGATGGATTTCTAAGGTTTTTACTACATATGAACACTTTTCACATTCTCCCGTGCAACTCGGCTGCTAGTCCTCCTTTCATGAAGAATGTTAAGGTCCTAGCTCGTGTCCAAGGGACCAAAGCGAGCTTAAAAGTCAATAATCGATACCTTAAACTTGAATTGTACTACTTCTTACTGGGTATTACATCAACTTAGAAGCTTCATCTGTGTTCTACTATGGTGCGTTTAGTGTCTCCGCATACCGCAGCACGCGACATTGCTTTGCAGACGATAAGTACATCCGTTTCACAGAGAAGAGCGGCCAATGTGACGATCTGGCTTTAAGTCGATTCGATAACAAATGACGAAAACGGACGGACTACTCAGGTTTTTACTACATTTGAACAGTTTTCACATTCTCCCGTGCAACTCGGCTGCTAGTCCTCCTTTCATGCAGAATATTAAGGTCCTAGCGCATGTCCAAGGCACCAAAGCCAGCTAAAAATTCAATATTCAGTACCTTATACTTGAAATTTACTACTTCTTACTGGCTATTATATCAACTTAGAAGCTTGATCTGTGTTCTACTATGGTGCTTTTAGTGTCTCAGCATACCGCAGCACGCGTCATAGCTTTGCAGACGATAAGTACAACCGTTTCAGAGAGAAGAGCGGCCAATGTGACGATCTGGCTTTAAGTCGATTCGATAACAAATGACGAGAACGGACGGATTTCTAAGGTTTTTACTACATATGAACACTTTTCACATTCTCCCGTGCAACTCGGTTGCAAGTCCTCCTTTAATGCAGAATCTTAAGGTCCTAGCTCATGTCCAAGGCACCAAAGCTAGCTAAAAAGTCAATAATCGATACCTAAAACTTGAATTGTACTACTTCTTACTGGATATTACATCAACTTAGAAGCTTCATCTGTGTTCTACTGTGGTGATTTTAGTGTCTCCGCATACCGCAGCACGTGACATAGCTTTGCAGACGATAGGTACAACCGTTTCAGAGAGAAGAGCGGCCAATGTGACCATCTGGCTTTAAGTCGATTCGATAACAAATGACGAAAACGGACGGATTTCTCAGGTTTTTACTACATTTGAACAGTTTTCACATTCTCCCGTGCAACTCGGCTGCTAGTCCACCTTTCATGCAGAATATCAAGGTCCTAGCTCATGTCCAATGCACCAAAGCCAGCTAAAAAGTCAATAATCGGTACCTAAAACTTGAATTGTACTACTTCTTACTGGATATTACATCAACATAGAAGCTTCATCTGTGTTCTACTGTGGTGATTTTAGTGTCTCCGCATACCGCAGCACGTGACATAGCTTTGCAGACGATAAGTACAACTGTTTCAGAGAGAAGAGCGGCCAATGTGACGATCTGGCTTTAAGTCGATTCGATAACAAATGACGAAAACGGACGGATTTCTAAGGTTTATACTACATATGAACACTTTTCACATTCTCCCGTGCAACTCGGCTGCTAGTCCTCCTTTCATGAAGAATTTTAAGGTCCTAGCTCATGTCCAAGGGACCAAAGCCAGCTAAAAAGTCAATAATCGATACCTTAAACTTGAATTGTACTACTTCTTACTGGCTATTACATCAACTTAGAAGCTTCATCTGTGTTCTACTATGGTGCTTTTAGTGTCTCCCCATACCGCAGCACGCGACATAGGTTTGCAGACGATAAGTACAACCGTTTCATAGAGAAGAGCGGCCAATGTGACGATCTGGCTTTAAGTCGATTCGGTAACAAATGACGAAAACGGACGGATTTCTCAGGTTTTTACTACATATGAACACTTTTCACATTCTCCCGTGCAACTGGGCTGCTGGTCCTCCTTTTATGCAGAATCTTAAAGTCCTAGCTCATGTCCAAGGCACCAAAGCCAGCTAAAAAGTCAATAATCGATTCCTAAAACTTGATTTGTACTACTTCTTACTGGCAATTACATCAACTTAGATGCTTCATCTGTGTTCTACTATGGTGATTTTAGTGTCTCCACATACCGCTGCACGCGACATAGCTTTGCAGACGATATGTACAAACGTTTCAGAGAGAAGAGCGGCCAATGTGACCATCTGGCTTTAGGTCGATTCGATAACAAATGACGAAAACGGACGGATTTCTCAGGTTTTTACTACATATGAACACTTTTCACATTCTGACGTGCAACTCGGCTGCTAGTCCTCCTTTCATGCAGAATCTTAAGGTCCTAGCTCATGTCCAAGGTACCGAAGCCAGCTAAAAAGACAATAATCGATACCTAAAACTTGAATTGTTCTACTTCTTACTGGCTATTGCATCAACTTAGAAACTTCATCTGTGTTCTACTATGGTGATTTCAGTGTCTCCGCATACCGCAGCACGTGACATAGCTTTGCAGACGATAAGTACAACCGTTTCAGAGAGAAGAGCGGCCAATGTGACGATCTGGCTTTAAGTCGATTCGATAACAAATGACGAAAACGGATGGATTTCTAAGGTTTTTACTACATATGAACACTTTTCACATTCTCCCATGCAACTCGGCTGCTAGTCCTCCTTTCATGAAGAATGTTAAGGTCCTAGCTCGTGTCCAAGGGACCAAAGCGAGCTAAAAAGTCAGTAATCGATACCTTAAACTTGAATTGTACTACTTCTTACTGGGTATTACATCAACTTAGAAGCTTCATCTGTGTTCTACTATGGTGCGTTTAGTGTCTCCGTATACCGCAGCACGCGACATTGCTTTGCAGACGATAAGTACATCCGTTTCACAGAGAAGAGCGGCCAATGTGACGATCTGGCTTTAAGTCGATTCGATAACAAATGACGAAAACGGACGGATTTCTCAGGTTTTTACTACATTTGAACAGTTTTCACATTCTCCCGTGCAACTCGGCTGCTAGTCCTCCGTTCATGCAGAATATTAAGGTCCTAGCGCATGTCCAAGGCACCAAAGCCAGCTAAAAATTCAATATTCAGTACCTTATACTTGAAATTAACTACTTCTTACTGGCTATTATATCAACTTAGAAGCTTGATCTGTGTTCTACTATGGTGCTTTTAGTGTCTCAGCATACCGCAGCACGCGTCATAGCTTTGCAGACGATAAGTACAACCGTTTGAGAGAGAAGAGCGGCCAATGTGACGATCTGGCTTTAAGTCGATTCGATAACAAATGACGAGAACGGACGGATTTCTAAGGTTTTTACTACATATGAACACTTTTCACATTCTCCCGTGCAACTCGGTTGCAAGTCCTCCTTTCATGCAGAATCTTAAGGTCCTAGCTCATGTCCAAGGCACCAAAGCCAGCTAAAAAGTCAATAATCGATACCTAAAACTTGAATTGTACTACTTCTTACTGGATATTACATCAACTTAGAAGCTTCATCTGTGTTCTACTGTGGTGATTTTAGTGTCTCCGCATACCGCAGCACGTGACATAGCTTTGCAGATGATAGGTACAACCGTTTCAGAGAGAAGAGCGGCCAATGTGACCATCTGGCTTTAAGTCGATTCGATAACAAATGACGAAAACGGACGGATTTCTCAGGTTTTTACTACATTTGAACAGTTTTCACATTCTCCCGTGCAACTCGGCTGCTAGTCCACCTTTCATGCAGAATATCAAGGTCCTAGCTCATGTCCAATGCACCAAAGCCAGCTAAAAAGTCAATAATCGATACCTTAAACTTGAATTGTACTACTTCTTACTGGCTATTACATCAACTTAGAAGCTTCATCTGTGTTCTACTATGGTGCTTTTAGTGTCTCCCCATACCGCAGCACGCGACATAGGTTTGCAGACGATAAGTACAACCGTTTCATAGAGAAGAGCGGCCAATGTGACGATCTGGCTTTAAGTCGATTCGATAACAAATGACGAAAACGGACGGATTTCTCAGGTTTTTACTACATATGAACATTTTTCCCATTCTCCCGTGCAACTGGGCTGCTGGTCCTCCTTTTATGCAGAATCTTAAAGTCCTAGCTCATGTCCAAGGCACGAAAGCCAGCTAAAAAGTCAATAATCGATACCTAAATCTTGAATTGGACTACTTCTTACTGGCTATTACATCAACTTAGAAGCTTCATCTGTGTTCTACTATGGTGCTTTTCCTGTTTCCGCCTACGGCAACACGCGACATAGCTTTGCAGACGATAAGCACAACCGTTTCAGAGAGAAGAACGGCCAATGTGACGATCTGGCTTTAAGTCGATTCGCTAACAAATGACGAAAAAGTACGGATTTCTGAGGTTATTACTACATATGAACACTTTTCACATTCTCCCGTGCAACTCGGCTGCTAGTCCTCCTTTCATGCAGAATCTTAAGGTCCTAGCTCATGTCCAAGGCACCAAAGCCAGCTAAAAGGTCCATATTCAATACCTAAAACTTGAATTGTACTACTTCTTACTGGCTATTACATCAACTTAGAAGCTTGATCTGTGTTCTACTATGGTGCTTTTAGTGTCTCAGCATTCCGCAGCACGCGACATAGCTTTTCAGACGATAAGTACAACCGTTTCAGAGAGAAGAGCGGCCAATGTGACGATCTGGCTTTAAGTCGATTCGATAACAAATGACGAAAACGGACGGATTTCTCAGGTTTTTACTACATATGAACACTTTTCACATTCTCCCGTGCAACTCGGCTGCTAGTCCTCCTTTCGTGCAGAATCTTAAGGTCCTAGCTCATGTCCAAGGCACCAAAGCCAGCTAAAAAGTCAATATTCAATAGCTAAAACTTGAATTGTACTGCTTCTTACTGGCTATTACATCAACTTAGAAGCGTGATCTGTGTTCTACTATGGTGATTTCAGTGTCTCCGCATACCGCAGCACGTGACATAGCTTTGCAGACGATAAGTACAACCGTTTCAGAGAGAAGAATGGCCAATGTGACGATCTGGCTTTAAGTCGATTCGATAACAAATGACGAAAACGGACGGATTTCTCAGGTTTTTACTACATATGAACACTTTTCACATTCTCCCGTGCAACTCGGCTGCTAGTCCTCCTTTCGTGCAGAATCTTAAGGTCCTAGCTCATGTCCAAGGCACCAAAGCCAGCTAAAAAGTCAATATTCAATAGCTAAAACTTGAATTGTACTACTTCTTACTGGCTATTACATCAACTTAGAAGCGTGATCTGTGTTCTACTATGGTGCTTTTAGTGTCTCAGCATACCGCAGTACGCGACATAGCTTTGCAGACGATAAGTACAACCGTTTCAGAGAGAAGAGCGGCCAATGTGACGATCTGGCTTTAAGTCGATTCGATAACAAATGACGAAAACGGACGGATTTCTAAGGTTTTTACTACATTTACACTTTTCACATTCTCCCGTGCAACTCGGTTGCAAGTCCTCCTTTCATGCAGAATCTTAAGGTCCTAGCTCATGTCCAAGGCACCAAAGCCAGCTAAAAAGTCAATAATCGATACCTAAAACTTGAATTGTACTACTTCTTACTGGATATTACATCAACTTAGAAGCTTCATCTGTGTTCTACTGTGGTGATTTTAGTGTCTCCGCATACCGCAGCACGTGACATAGCTTTGCAGATGATAGGTACAACCGTTTCAGAGAGAAGAGCGGCCAATGTGACCATCTGGCTTTAAGTCGATTCGATAACAAATGACGAAAACGGACGGATTTCTCAGGTTTTTACTACATTTGAACAGTTTTCACATTCTCCCGTGCAACTCGGCTGCTAGTCCACCTTTCATGCAGAATATCAAGGTCCTAGCTCATGTCCAATGCACCAAAGCCAGCTAAAAAGTCAATAATCGATACCTAAAACTTGAATTGTACTACTTCTTACTGGATATTACATCAACTTAGAAGCTTCATCTGTGTTCTACTGTGGTGATTTTAGTGTCTCCGCATACCGCAGCACGTGACATAGCTTTGCAGACGATAAGTACAACTGTTTCAGAGAGAAGAGCGGCCAATGTGACGATCTGGCTTTAAGTCGATTCGATAACAAATGACGAAAACGGACGGATTTCTAAGGTTTATACTACATATGAACACTTTTCACATTCTCCCGTGCAACTCGGCTGCTAGTCCTCCTTTCATGAAGAATGTTAAGGTCCTAGCTCATGTCCAAGGGACCAAAGCCAGCTAAAAAGTCAATAATCGATACCTTAAACTTGAATTGTACTACTTCTTACTGGCTATTACATCAACTTAGAAGCTTCATCTGTGTTCTACTATGGTGCTTTTAGTGTCTCCCCATACCGCAGCACGCGACATAGGTTTGCAGACGATAAGTACAACCGTTTCATAGAGAAGAGCGGCCAATGTGACGATCTGGCTTTAAGTCGATTCGATAACAAATGACGAAAACGGACGGATTTCTCAGGTTTTTACTACATATGAACATTTTTCCCATTCTCCCGTGCAACTGGGCTGCTGGTCCTCCTTTTATGCAGAATCTTAAAGTCCTAGCTCATGTCCAAGGCACGAAAGCCAGCTAAAAAGTCAATAATCGATACCTAAATCTTGAATTGGACTACTTCTTACTGGCTATTACATCAACTTAGAAGCTTCATCTGTGTTCTACTATGGTGCTTTTCCTGTTTCCGCCTACGGCAACACGCGACATAGCTTTGCAGACGATAAGCACAACCGTTTCAGAGAGAAGAACGGCCAATGTGACGATCTGGCTTTAAGTCGATTCGCTAACAAATGACGAAAAAGTACGGATTTCTGAGGTTATTACTACATATGAACACTTTTCACATTCTCCCGTGCAACTCGGCTGCTAGTCCTCCTTTCATGCAGAATCTTAAGGTCCTAGCTCATGTCCAAGGCACCAAAGCCAGCTAAAAGGTCCATATTCAATACCTAAAACTTGAATTGTACTACTTCTTACTGGCTATTACATCAACTTAGAAGCTTGATCTGTGTTCTACTATGGTGCTTTTAGTGTCTCAGCATTCCGCAGCACGCGACATAGCTTTTCAGACGATAAGTACAACCGTTTCAGAGAGAAGAGCGGCCAATGTGACGATCTGGCTTTAAGTCGATTCGATAACAAATGACGAAAACGGACGGATTTCTCAGGTTTTTACTACATATGAACACTTTTCACATTCTCCCGTGCAACTCGGCTGCTAGTCCTCCTTTCGTGCAGAATCTTAAGGTCCTAGCTCATGTCCAAGGCACCAAAGCCAGCTAAAAAGTCAATATTCAATAGCTAAAACTTGAATTGTACTGCTTCTTACTGGCTATTACATCAACTTAGAAGCGTGATCTGTGTTCTACTATGGTGATTTCAGTGTCTCCGCATACCGCAGCACGTGACATAGCTTTGCAGACGATAAGTACAACCGTTTCAGAGAGAAGAATGGCCAATGTGACGATCTGGCTTTAAGTCGATTCGATAACAAATGACGAAAACGGACGGATTTCTCAGGTTTTTACTACATATGAACACTTTTCACATTCTCCCGTGCAACTCGGCTGCTAGTCCTCCTTTCGTGCAGAATCTTAAGGTCCTAGCTCATGTCCAAGGCACCAAAGCCAGCTAAAAAGTCAATATTCAATAGCTAAAACTTGAATTGTACTACTTCTTACTGGCTATTACATCAACTTAGAAGCGTGATCTGTGTTCTACTATGGTGCTTTTAGTGTCTCAGCATACCGCAGTACGCGACATAGCTTTGCAGACGATAAGTACAACCGTTTCAGAGAGAAGAGCGGCCAATGTGACGATCTGGCTTTAAGTCGATTCGATAACAAATGACGAAAACGGACGGATTTCTAAGGTTTTTACTACATATGAACACTTTTCACATTCTCCCGTGCAACTGGGCTGCTAGACCTCCTTTTATGCAGAATCTTAAAGTAATAGCTCATGTCCAAGGCACGAAAGCCAGCTAAAAAGTCAATAATCGATACCTAAATCTTGAATTGGACTACTTCTTACTGGCTATTACATCAACTTAGAAGCTTCATCTGTGTTCTACTATGGTGCTTTTCCTGTTTCCGCCTACGGCAACACGCGACATAGCTTTGCAGACGATAAGCACAACCGTTTCAGGGAGAAGAGCGGCCAATGTGACGATCTGGCTTTAAGTCGATTCGCTAACAAATGACGAAAAAGGACGGATTTCTCAGGATATTACTACATATGAACACTATTCACATTCGCCCGTGCTACTCGGCTGCTAGTCCTCCTTTCATGCAGAATCTTAAGGTCCTAGCTCATGTCCAAGGCAACAAAGCCAGCTAAAAGGTCCATATTCAATACCTAAAACTTGAATTGTACTACTTCTTACTGGGTATTACATCAACTTAGAAGCTTGATCTGTGGTCTACTATGGTGCTTTTAGTGTCTCAGCATGCCGCAGCACGCGACATAGCTTTGCAGACGATAAGTACAACCGTTTCAGAGAGAAGAGCGGCCAATGTGACGATCTGGCTTTAAGTCGATTCGATAACAAATGACGAAAACGGACGGATTTCTCAGGTTTTTACTACATATGAACACTTTTCACATTCTCCCGTGCAACTCGGCTGCTAGTCCCCCTTTCATGCAGAATCTTAAGGTCCTAGCTCATGTCCAAGGCACCAAAGCCAGCTAAAAAGTCAATAACCGATACCTAAAACTTGAATTGTACTACTTCTTACTGGCTATTACATCATCTTAGGAGCTTCATCTGTGTTCTATTAAGGTGCTTTTAGTGTCTCCACATACCGCAGCACGCGACATAGCTTTGCCGACGATAAGTACAACCGTTTCAGTGAGAAGAGCGGCCAATGTGACGATCTGGCTTTAAGTCAATTCAATAACAAATGACGAAAACGGACGGATTTCTCAGGTTTTTACTACATATGAACACTTTTCACATTCTCCCGTGCAGCTCGGCTGCTAGTCCTCCTTTCATGCAGAATCTTGAGGTCCTAGCTCATGTCCAAGGCACAAAAGCCAGCTAAAAGGTCAATATTCAATACCTAAAACTTGAATTGTACTACTTCTTACTGGCTATTACATCAACTTCGAAGCTTCATCTGTGTTCTACTATGGTGATTTAGTGTGTCAGCATACCGCAGCACGCGACATAGCTTTGCAGACGATAAGTACAACCGTTTCAGAAAGAAGAGCGGCCAATGTGACGATCTGGCCTTAAGTCGATTCGATAACAAATGACGAAAACGGACGTATTTCTCAGGTTTTACTACATATGAACACTTTTCACATTCTCCCGTGCAACTCGGCTGCTAGTCCTCCTTCATGCAAAATCTTAAGTTCCTAGCTCGTGTCCAAGGCACCAAAGAAGGGTTAAAAGTCAATAACCGATACTTAAAACTTGAATTGTACTACTTCTTACTGGCTATTACATCAACTTAGATGGTTCATCTGTGTTCTACTATGGTGCTTTTAGTGTCTCCACATAGCGCAGCACGCGACATAGCTTTGCAGACGATAAGTACAACCGTTTCAGAGAGAAGAGCGGAAAATGTGACGATCTGGCTTTAAGTCAATTCGATAACAAATGACGAAAACGGACAGATGTCTCAGGTTTTTACTACATATGAACACTTTTCACATTCTCCCGTGCAACTGGGCTGCTAGTCCTCCTTTTATGCAGAATCTTAAAGTCCTAGCTCATGCCCAAGGCACCTAAGCCAGCTAAAAAGTCAATAATCGATACCTAAAACGTGAATTGGACTACTTCTTACTGGGTATTACATCAACTTAGAAGCTTCATCTGTGTTCTATTATGGTGCTATTCCTGTTTCCGCCTACGGCAACACGCGACATAGCTTTGCAGACGATAAGTACCACCGTTTCAGAGAGAAGAGCGGCCAATGTGACGATCTGGCTTTAAGTCGATTCGATAACAAATGACGAAAACGGACGGATTTCTAAGGTTTTTACTACATTTACACTTTTCACATTCTCCCGTGCAACTCGGCTGCTAGTCCTCCTTTCATGAAGAATGTTAAGGTCCTAGCTCATGTCCAAGGCACCAAAGCCAGCTAAAAAGTCAATAATCGATACCTTAAACTTGAAATGTACTACTTCTTACAGGGTATTACATCAACTTAGAAGCTTCATCTGTGTTCTACTATGGTGCTTTTAGTGTCTCCGCATACCGCAACACGCGACATAGCTTTGCAGACGATAAGTACAACCGTTTCAGAGAGAAGAGCGGCCAATGTGACGATCTGGCTTTAAGTCGATTCGATAAATAATGACGAAAACGGACGGATTTCTCTGGTTTTTACTACATATGAACACTTTTCACATTCTCCCGTGCAAATGGGCTGCTAGTCCTCCTTTTATGCAGAATCTTAAAGTAATAGCTCATGTCCAAGGCTCGAAAGCCACCTAAAAAGTCAATAATCGATACCTAAATCTTGAATTGGACTACTTCTTACTGGCTATTACATCAACTTAGAAGCTTCATCTGTGTTCTACTATGGTGCTTTTCCTGTTTCCGCCTACGGCAACACGCGACATAGCTTTGCAGACGATAAGCACAACCGTTTCAGGGAGAAGAGCGGCCAATGTGACGATCTGGCTTTAAGTCGATTCGCTAACAAATGACGAAAAAGGACGGATTTCTCAGGATATTACTACATATGAACACTATTCACATTCGCCCGTGCTACTCGGCTGCTAGTCCTCCTTTCATGCAGAATCTTAAGGTCCTAGCTCATGTCCAAGGCAACAAAGCCAGCTAAAAGGTCCATATTCAATACCTAAAACTTGAATTGTACTACTTCTTACTGGGTATTACATCAACTTAGAAGCTTGATCTGTGGTCTACTATGGTGCTTTTAGTGTCTCAGCATGCCGCAGCACGCGACATAGCTTTGCAGACGATAAGTACAACCGTTTCAGAGAGAAGAGCGGCCAATGTGACGATCTGGCTTTAAGTCGATTCGATAACAAATGACGAAAACGGACGGATTTCTCAGGTTTTTACTACATATGAACACTTTTCACATTCTCCCGTGCAACTCGGCTGCTAGTCCACCTTTCATGCAGAATCTTAAAGTCCTAGCTCATGTCCAATGCACCAAAGCCAGCTGAAAAGTCAATAATCGATACCTAAAACTTGAATTGTACTACTTCTTACTGGATATTACATCATCTTAGGAGCTTCATCTGTGTTCTACTGCGGTGATTTTAGTGTCACCACATACCGCAGCACGTGACATAGCTTTGCAGACGATAAGTACAACCGTTTCAGAGAGAAGAGCGGCCAATGTGACGATCTGGCTTTAAGTCGATTCGATAACAAATGACGAAAAAGGACTGATTTCTCAGGTTATTACTACATATGAACACTTTTCACATTCTCCCGTGCAACTCGGCTGCTAGTCCCCCTTTCATGCAGAATCTTAAGGTCCTAGCTCATGTCCAAGGCACCAAAGCCAGCTAAAAAGTCAATAACCGATACCTAAAACTTGAATTGTACTACTTCTTACTGGCTATTACATCATCTTAGGAGCTTCATCTGTGTTCTATTAAGGTGCTTTTAGTGTCTCCACATACCGCAGCACGCGACATAGCTTTGCCGACGATAAGTACAACCGTTTCAGTGAGAAGAGCGGCCAATGTGACGATCTGGCTTTAAGTCAATTCAATAACAAATGACGAAAACGGACGGATTTCTCAGGTTTTTACTACATATGAACACTTTTCACATTCTCCCGTGCAGCTCGGCTGCTAGTCCTCCTTTCATGCAGAATCTTGAGGTCCTAGCTCATGTCCAAGGCACAAAAGCCAGCTAAAAGGTCAATATTCAATACCTAAAACTTGAATTGTACTACTTCTTACTGGCTATTACATCAACTTCGAAGCTTCATCTGTGTTCTACTATGGTGATTTAGTGTGTCAGCATACCGCAGCACGCGACATAGCTTTGCAGACGATAAGTACAACCGTTTCAGAGAGAAGAGCGGCCAATGTGACGATCTGGCCTTAAGTCGATTCGATAACAAATGACGAAAACGGACGTATTTCTCAGGTTTTACTACATATGAACACTTTTCACATTCTCCCGTGCAACTCGGCTGCTAGTCCTCCTTCATGCAAAATCTTAAGTTCCTAGCTCGTGTCCAAGGCACCAAAGAAGGGTTAAAAGTCAATAACCGATACTTAAAACTTGAATTGTACTACTTCTTACTGGCTATTACATCAACTTAGATGCTTCATCTGTGTTCTACTATGGTGCTTTTAGTGTCTCCACATAGCGCAGCACGCGACATAGCTTTGCAGACGATAAGTACAACCGTTTCAGAGAGAAGAGCGGAAAATGTGACGATCTGGCTTTAAGTCAATTCGATAACAAATGACGAAAACGGACAGATGTCTCAGGTTTTTACTACATATGAACACTTTTCACATTCTCCCGTGCAACTGGGCTGCTAGTCCTCCTTTTATGCAGAATCTTAAAGTCCTAGCTCATGCCCAAGGCACCTAAGCCAGCTAAAAAGTCAATAATCGATACCTAAAACGTGAATTGGACTACTTCTTACTGGGTATTACATCAACTTAGAAGCTTCATCTGTGTTCTATTATGGTGCTATTCCTGTTTCCGCCTACGGCAACACGCGACATAGCTTTGCAGACGATAAGTACCACCGTTTCAGAGAGAAGAGCGGCCAATGTGACGATCTGGCTTTAAGTCGATTCGATAACAAATGACGAAAACGGACGGATTTCTCAGGTTTGTACTACATATGAACACTTTTCACATTCTCCCGTGCAACTCGGCTGCTAGTCCTCCTTTCATGCAGAATCTTAAGGTCCTAGCTCATGTCCAAGGCACCAAAGCCAGCTAAAAAGTCAATAACCGATATCTAAAACTTGAATTGTAGTTCTTCTTACTGGCTATTACATCATCTTAGATGCTTCATCTGTGTTCTACTATCGTGCTTTTAGTGTCTCCGAATACCGCAGTAGGCGACATGGCTTTGCAGACGACAAGTACAACCGTTTCAGAGAGAAGAGCGACCAATGTGACGATCTGGCTTTAAGTCGATTCAATAACAAATGACGAAAACGGACGGATTTCTAAGGTTTTTACTACATATGAACACATTTCACATTCTCCCGCCGAACTCGGCTGCTAGTCCTCCTTTCATGCAGAATATTAAGGTCCTAGCTCATGTCCAAGGCACCAAAACCAGCTAAAAAGTCAATAATCAATACCTAAAACTTGAATTGTACTACTTCTTACTGGCTATTACATCAACTTAGAAGCTTCATCTGTGTTCTACTACGGTGCTTTTAGTTTCTCCGCATACCGCAGCACGCGACATAGTTTTGCAGACGATAAGTACAACCGTTTCAGAGAGAAGAGCGGCCAATGTGACGATGTGGCTTTAAGTCGATCCGATAACAAATGACGAAAAGGGACGGATGTCTCATTTTTTAACTACATATGAACATTTTTCACATTCTCCCGTGCAACTGGGCTGCTAGTCCTCCTTTCATGCAGAATCTTAAGGTCCAAGCCCATGTCCAAGGCACCAAAGCCAACTAAAAGGTCAATATTCAATACCTAAAACTTGAATTGTACTACTTCTTACTGGCTATTACATCATCTTAGAAGCTTCATCTGTGTTCTACTATGGTGCTTTTAGTGTCTCCGAATACCGCAGTACGCGACATAGCTTTGCAGACGATAAGTACAACCGTTTCAGAGAGAAGAGCGGCCAATGTGACGATCTGGCTTTAAGTCGATTCGATAACAAATGACGAAAACGGACGGATTTCTCAGGTTTGTACTACATATGAACACTTTTCACATTCTCCCGTGCAACTCGGCTGCTAGTCCACCTGTCATGCAGAATATTAAGGTCCTAGCTCATGTCCAATGCTCCAAAGCCAGCTAAAAAGTCAATAATCGATACCTAAAACTTGAATTGTACTACTTCATACTGGCTATTACATCAACTTAGAAGCTTGATCTGTGGTCTACTATGGTGCTTTTAGTGTCTCAGCATCCCGTAGCACGCGACATAGCTTTGCAGACGATAAGTACAACCGTTTCAGAGAGAAGAGCGGCCAATGTGACGATCTGGCTTTAAGTCGATTCGATAACAAATGGCGAAAACGGACGGATTTCTCAGGGTTTTACTACATATGAACACTTTTCACATTCTGACGTGCAACTCGGCTGCTAGTCCTCCTTTCATGCAGAATCTTAAGGTCCTAGCTCATGTCCAAGGTACCGAAGCCAGCTAAAAAGTCAAAATTCGATACCTAAAACTTGAATTGTTATACTTCTTACTGGCTATTGCATCAGCTTAGAAGCTTCATCTGTGTTCTACTATGGTGATTTTAGTGTCTCCGCATACCGCAGCACGCGACATAGCTTTGCAGACGGTAAGTACAACCGTTTCAGAGAGAAGAGCGGCGAATGTGACGATCTGGCTTTAAGTCGATTCGATAACAAATGACGAAAACGGACGGATTTCTCAGGTTTGTACTACATATGAACACTTTTCACATTCTCCCGTGCAACTCGGCTGCTAGTCCTCCTTTCATGCTGAATCTTAAGGTCCTAGCTCATGTCCAAGGCACCAAAGCCAGCTAAAAAGTCAATAACCGATACCTAAAACTTGAATTGTACTACTTCTTACTAGCTATTACATCATCTTAGGAGCTTCATCTGTGTTCTACTATGGTGCTTTTAGTGCTTCCGAATACCGCAGTACGCGACATAGCTTTGCAGACGGTAAGTACAACCGTTTCAGAGAGAAGAGCGGCCAATGTGACGATTTGGCTTTAAGTCGATTCGATAACAAATGACGAAAACGGACGGATTTCTCAGGTTTTTACTACATATGAACACTTTTCACATTCTCCCGTGCAACTCGGCTGCTAGTCCTCCTTTCATGCAGAATCTTAAGGTCCTAGCTCATGTCCAAGGCACCAAAGCCAGCTAAAAGTTCAATATTCAATACCTAAAACTTGAATTGTACTACTTCTTACTGGATATTACGTCAACTTAGAAGCTTCATCTGTGTTCTACTATGGTGATTTTAGTGTGTCAGCATAACGCTGCACGCGACATAGCTTTGCAGACGATAAGTACAACCGTTTCAGAGAGAAGAGCGGCCAATGTGACGATCTGGCTTTAAGTCGATTCGATAACAAATGACGAAAACGGACGTATTTCTCAGGTTTTACTACATATGAACACTTTTCACATTCTCCCGTGCAACTCGGCTGCTAGTCCTCCTTCATGCAAAATCTTAAGTTCCTAGCTCGTGTCCAAGGCACGAAAGAAGGGTAAAAAGTCAATAACCGATTCCTAAAACTTGAATTGTACTACTTCTTACTGGCTATTACATCAACTTAGAAGCATCATCTGTGTTCTACTATGGTGCTTTTAGTGTCTCCACATACCGCAGCACGCGACATAGCTTTGCAGACGATAAGTACAACCGTTTCAGAGAGAAGAGCGGAAAATGTGACGATCTGGCTTTAAGTCAATTCGATAACAAATGACGACAACAGACGGATGTCTCAGGTTTTTACTACATATGAACACTTTTCACATTCTCCCGTGCAAATGGGCTGCTAGTCCTCTTTTTTGCAGAATCTTAAAGTCCTAGCCCATGTCCAAGGCACCAAAGCCATCTAAAAAGTTAATAATCGATACCTAAAACTTGAATTGGACTACTTCTTACTGGCTATTACATCAACTTAGAAGCTTCATCTGTGTTCTATTATGGTGCTTTTCCTGTTTCCGCCTACGGCAACACGCGACATAGCTTTGCAGACGATAAGTACAACCGTTTCAGAGAGAAGAGCGGCCAATGTGACGATCTGGCTTTAAGTCGATTCGATAACAAATGACGAAAACGGACGGATTTCTCAGTTTTGTACTACATATGAACACTTTTCACATTCTCCCGTGCAACTCGGCTGCTAGTCCTCCTTTCATGCAGAATATTAAGGTCCTAGCTCATGTCCAAGGCACCAAAGCCAGCTAAAAAGTCAATAACCGATACCTAAAACTTGAATTGTACTTCTTCTTACTGGTTATTACATCATCTTAGAAGCTTCATCTGTGTTCTACTATGGTGCTTTTAGTGTCTCCGAGTACCGCAGCACGTGACATAGCTTTGCAGACGACAAGTACAACCGTTTCAGAGAGAAGAGCGGCCAATGTGACGATCTGGCTTTAAGTCGATTCGATAACAAATGACGAAAACGGACGGATTTCTGAGGTTTTTACTACATATGAACACTTTTCACATTCTCCCGTGCAACTCGGCTGCTAGTCCTCCTTTCATGCAGAATATTAAGGTCCTAGCTCATGTCCAAGGCACCAAAGCCAGCTAAAAGGTCAATATTCAATACCTAAAATTTGAATTGTACTACTTCTTACTGGCTATTACATCAACTTAGATGCTTGATCTGTATTTTACTATTGTGCTTTTAGTGTCTCAGCATATCGCAGCACGCGACATAGCTTCGCAGACGATAAGTACAACCGTTTCAGAGAGAAGAGCGGCCAATGTGACCATCTGGCTTTAAGTCGATTCGATAACAAATGACGAAAACGGACGGATTTCTCAGGTTTTTACTACGTATGAACACTTTTCACATTCTCCCGTGCAACTCGGCTGCTAGTCCTCCTTTCATGCAGAATCTTAAGGTAACAGCTCATGTCCAAGGCACCAAAGCCAGCTAAAAAGTCAATAATCGATACCTAAAACTTGAATTGTACTACTTCTTACTGGATATTACATCAACTTAGAAGCTACATCTGTGTTCTACTGTGGTGCTTTTAGTGTCTCTGAATACCGCAGTACGCGACATAGCTTTGCAGACGATAAGTACAACCGTTTCAGAGAGAAGAGCGGCCAATGTGACGATCTGGCTTTACATCGATTCAATAGCAAATGACGAAAACGGACGGATGTCACAGGTTTTTACTACATATGAACACTTTTCACATTCTCCCGTGCAACTCGGCTGCTAGTCCTCCTTTCATGCAGAATCTTAAGGTCCTAGCTCATGTCCAAGGCACCAAAGCCAGCTAAAAGGTCAATATTCAATACCTATAACTTGAATTGTACTACTTCTTACTGGCTATTACATCAACTTAGAACCTTCATCTGTGTTCTATTATGGTGCTCTTCCTGTTTCCGCCTACGGCAACACGCGACATAGCTTTGCAGACGATAAGTACAACCGTTTCAGAGAGAAGAGCGGCCAATGTGACGATCTGGCTTTACATCGATTCAATAACAAATGACGAAAACGGACGGATTTCTCAGGTTTTTATTACATATGAACACTTTTCACATTCTCCCGTGCAACGCGGCTGCTAGTCCTCCTTTCATGCAGAATCTTAAGGTCCTAGCACATGTCCAAGGCACCAAAGCCAGCAAAAAGTTCAATATTCAATACCTAAAACTTGAATTATACTACTTCTTACTGGCTGTTACATCAACTTAGAAGCTTCATCTGTGTTCTACTGTGGTGATTTTAGTGTCTCCGCATACCGCAGCACGGGACATAGCTTTGCAGACGATAAGTACAACCGTTTCAGAGAGAAGAGCGGCTAATGTGACGATCTGGCTTTAAGTCGATTCCATAACAAATGACGAAAACGGACGGATTTCTAAGATTTTTACTACATATGAACACTTTTCACATTCTCCCGTGCAACTCGGCTGCTAGTCCTCCTTTCATGCAGAATATTAAGATCCTTGCTCATGTCCAAGGCACCAAAGCCAGCTAAAAAGTCAATAATCAATACCTAAAACTTGAATTGTACTACTTCTTACTGGCTATTACATCAACTTAGAAGCTTGATCTGTATTCTACTATTGTGCTTTTAGTGTCTCAGCATATCGCAGCACGCGACATAGCTTCGCAGACGATAACTACAACCGTTTCAGAGAGAAGAGCGGCCAATGTGACGATCTGGCTTTAAGTCGATTCGATAACAAATGACGAAAACGGACGGATTTCTCAGGTTTTTACTACATATGAACACTTTTCACATTCTCCCGTGCAACTCGGCTGCTAGTCCTCCTTTCATGCAGAATCTTAAGGTAACAGCTCATGTCCAAGGCACCAAAGCCAGCTAAAAAGTCAATAATCGATACCTAAAACTTGAATTGTACTACTTCTTACTGGATATTACATCAACTTAGAAGCTACATCTGCGTTCTACTGTGGTGCTTTTAGTGTCTCTGAATACCGCAGTACGCGACATAGCTTTGCAGACGATAAGTACAACCGTTTCAGAGAGAAGTGCGGCCAATGTGACGATCTGGCTTTACATCGATTCAATAACAAATGACGAAAACGGACGGATGTCTCAGGTTTTTACTACATATGAACACTTTTCACATTCTAACGTGCAACTCGGCTGCTAGTCCTCCTTTCATGCAGAATCTTAAGGTCCTAGCTCATGTCCAAGGCACCAAAGCCAGCTAAAAGGTCAATATTCAATACCTATAACTTGAATTGTACTACCTCTTACTGGCTATTACATCAACTTAGAAGCTTCATCTGTGTTCTACTATGGTGCTTGTAGTGTCTCAGCATACCGCAGCACGCGACAGAGCTTTGCAGACGATAAGTACAACCGTTTCAGAGAGAAGAGCGGCCAATGTGTCGATATGGCTTTAAGTCGATGCGGTAACAAATGACGAAATCGGACGGATTTCTCAGGTTTTTACTACATATGAACACTTTTCACATTCTCCCGTGCAACTCGGCTGCTAGTCCTCCTTTCATGCAGAATCTTAAGGTCCTAGCTCATGTCCAAGGCACCAAAGCCAGCTAAAAAGTCAATAATCGATACCTAAAACTTGAATTGGACTACTTCTTACTGGCTATTACATCAACTTAGAAGCTTCATCTGTGTTCTATTATGGTGCTTTTCCTGTTTCCGCCTACGGCAACACGCGACATAGCTTTGCAGACGATAAGTACAACCGTTTCAGAGAGAAGAGCGGCCAATGTGACGATCTGGCTTTACATCGATTCAATAACAAATGACGAAAACGGACGGATTTCTCAGGTTTTTATTACATATGAACACTTTTCACATTCTCCCGTGCAACTCGGCTGCTAGTCCTCCTTTCATGCAGAATCTTAAGGTCCTAGCTCATGTCCAAGGCACCAAAGCCAGCTAAAAAGTCAATAATCGATACCCAAAACTTGAATTGGATTACTTCTTACTGGCTATTACATCAACTTAGATGCTTCATCTCTTCCTACTGTGGTGAATTTAGTGTCTCCGCATACCACAGCTCGCGACATAGCTTTGCAGACGATAAGTACAACCGTTTCAGAGAGAAGAGCGGTCAATGTGACGATCTGGCTTTAAGTCTATTCGATATCAAATGACGAAAACGGACGGATTTCTCAGGTTTTCACTACATATGAACACTTTTCACATTCTCCCGTGCAACTCGGCAGCTAGTCCTCCTTTCATGCAGAATCATAAGGTCCTAGCACATGTCCAAGGCACCAAAGCCAGCAAAAAGGTCAATATTCAATACCTAAAACTTGAATTATACTACTTCTTACTGGCTGTTACATCAACTTAGAAGCTTCATCTGTGTTCTACTGTGGTGATTTTAGTGTCTCCGCATACCGCAGCACGCGACATAGCTTTGCAGACGATAAGTACAACCGTTTCAGCGAGAAGAGCGGCTAATGTGACGATCTGGCTTTAAGTCGATTCCATAACAAATGACGAAAACGGACGGATTTCTAAGGTTTTTACTACATATGAACACTTTTCACATTCTCCCGTGCAACTCGGCTGCTAGTCCTCCTTTCATGCATAATCTTAAGGTCCTAGCTCATGTCCAAGGCACCAAAGCCAGCTAAAAGGTCAATATTCAATACCTAAAACTTGAATTGTACTACCTCTTACTGGCTATTACCTCAACTTAGAAGCTTCATCTGTGTTCTACTATGGTGCTTGTAGTGTCTCAGCATACCGCAGCACGCGACAAAGCTTTGCAGACGATAAGTACAACCGTTTCAGAGAGAAGAGCGGCCAATGTGTCGATCTGGCTTTAAGTCGATGCGATAACAAATGACGAAAACGGACGGATTTCTCAGGTTTTTACTACATATGAACACTTTTCACATTCTCCCGTGCAACTCGGCTGCTAGTCCTCCTTTCATGCAGAATCTTAAGGTCCTAGCTCATGTCCAAGGCACCAAAGCCAGCTAAAAAATTAATAATCAATACCTAAAACTTGAATTGTACTACTTCTTACTGGCTATTACATCAACTTAGAAGCTTCATGTGTGTTCTCCCACGGTGGTTTTAGTTTCTCCGCATACCGCAGCACGCGACATAGTTTTGCAGACGATAAGTACAACCGTTTCAGAGAGAAGAGCGGCCAATGTGACGATCTGGCTTTAAGTCGATTCGATAACAAATGACGAAAACGGACGGATTTCTCAGGTTTTTACTACATATGAACACTTTTCACATTCTCCCGTGCAACTCGGCTGCTAGTCCTCATTTCATGCAGAATCTTAAGGTCCTAGCTCATGGTCAAGGCACCAAAGCCAGCTAAAAAGTCAATAACCGATACCTAAAACTTGAATTGGACTACTTCTTACTGGCTATCACATCAACTTAGAAGCTTCATCTGTGTTCTATTATGGTGCTTTTCCTGTTTCCGCCTACGGCAACACACGACATAGCTTTTCAGACGATAAGTACAACCGTTTCAGAGAGAAGATCGGCCAATGTGACGATCTGGCTTTAAGTCGATTTGGTAACAAATGACGAAAACGGACGGATTTCTCAGGTTTTTACTACATATGAACACTTTTCACATTCTCCCGTGCAACTCGGCTGCTAGTCCTCCTTTCATGCAGAATCTCAAGGTCCTAGCTCATGTCCAAGGCACCAAAGCCAGCTAAAATGTCAATAATCGATACCTAAAACTTGAATTGTACTACATCTTACTGGCTATTACATCATTTTAGAAGCTTCATCTGTGTTCTACTATGTTGCTTTTAGTGTCTCCGAATACCGCAGTACGCGACATAGCTTTGCAGACGATAAGTACAAGCGTTTCAGAGAGAAGAGCGGCCAATGTGACGATCTGGCTTTAAGTCGATTCGATAACAAATGACGAAAACGGACCGATGTCTCAGGTTTTTACTGCATATGAACACTTTTCACATTCTCCCGTGCAACTCGGCTGTTAGTCCTCCTTTCATGCAGAATCTTAAAGTCCTAGCTCATGTCCAAGGTACCAAAGAAGGGTAAAAAGTCAATAATCGATACCTAAAACTTGAATTGTACTACTTCTTACTGGATATTACATCAACTTAGAAGCTACATCTGTGTTCTACTGTGGTGCTTTTAGTGTCTCTGAATACCGCAGTACGCGATATAGCTTTGCAGACGATAAGTACAACCGTTTCAGAGAGAAGTGCGGCCAATGTGACGATCTGGCTTTACATCGATTCAATAACAAATGACGAAAACGGACGGATGTCTCAGGTTTTTACTACATATGAACACTTTTCACATTCTAACGTGCAACTCGGCTGCTAGTCCTCCTTTCATGCAGAATCTTAAGGTCCTAGCTCATGTCCAAGGCACCAAAGCCAGCTAAAAGGTCAATATTCAATACCTATAACTTGAATTGTACTACCTCTTACTGGCTATTACATCAACTTAGAAGCTTCATCTGTGTTCTACTATGGTGCTTGTAGTGTCTCAGCATACCGCAGCACGCGACAGAGCTTTGCAGACGATAAGTACAACCGTTTCAGAGAGAAGAGCGGCCAATGTGTCGATATGGCTTTAAGTCGATGCGGTAACAAATGACGAAATCGGACGGATTTCTCAGGTTTTTACTACATATGAACACTTTTCACATTCTCCCGTGCAACTCGGCTGCTAGTCCTCCTTTCATGCAGAATCTTAAGGTCCTAGCTCATGTCCAAGGCACCAAAGCCAGCTAAAAAGTCAATAATCGATACCCAAAACTTGAATTGGATTACTTCTTACTGGCTATTACATCAACTTAGATGCTTCATCTCTTCCTACTGTGGTGAATTTAGTGTCTCCGCATACCACAGCTCGCGACATAGCTTTGCAGACGATAAGTACAACCGTTTCAGAGAGAAGAGCGGCCAATGTGACGATCTGGCTTTAAGTCTATTCGATAACAAATGACGAAAACGGACGGATTTCTCAGGTTTTCACTACATATGAACACTTTTCACATTCTCCCGTGCAACTCGGCAGCTAGTCCTCCTTTCATGCAGAATCATAAGGTCCTAGCACATGTCCAAGGCACCAAAGCCAGCAAAAAGGTCAATATTCAATACCTAAAACTTGAATTATACTACTTCTTACTGGCTGTTACATCAACTTAGAAGCTTCATCTGTGTTCTACTTTGGTGATTTTAGTGTCTCCGCATACCGCAGCACGCGACATAGCTTTGCAGACGATAAGTACAACCGTTTCAGCGAGAAGAGCGGCTAATGTGACGATCTGGCTTTAAGTCGATTCCATAACAAATGACGAAAACGGACGGATTTCTAAGGTTTTTACTACATATGAACACTTTTCACATTCTCCCGTGCAACTCGGCTGCTAGTCCTCCTTTCATGCAGAATATTAAGATCCTAGCTCATGTCCAAGGCACCAAAGCCAGCTAAAAAGTCAATAATCAATACCTAAAACTTGAATTGTACTACTTCTTACTGGCTATTACATCAACTTAGAAGCTTCATCTGTGTTCTACTACTGTGCTTTTAGTTTCTCCACATACCGCAGCACGCGACATAGTTTTGCAGACGATAAGTACAACCGTTTCAGAGAGAAGAGGGGCCGATGTGACGATGTGGCTTTAAGTCGATTCGATAACAAATGACGAAAACGGACGGATGTCTCATTTTTTTACTACATATGAACACTTTTCACATTCTCCCGTGCAACTCGGCTGCTAGTCCTCCTTTCATGCAGAATCTTAAGGTCCTATCTCATGTCCAAGTCACCAAAGCCAGCTAAAAGGTCAATATTCAATACCTAAAACTTGAATTGTACTACTTCTTACTGCCAATTACATCAACTTAGAAGCGTGATCTGTGTGCTACTATGGTGCTTTTAGTGTCTCAGCATACCGCAGCACGCGACATAGCTTTGCAGACGATAAGTACAACCGTTTCAGAGAGAAGGGCCGCGAATGTGACGATCTGGCTTTAAGTCGATTCCATAACAAATGACGAAAACGGACGGATTTCTCAGGTTTTTACTACATATGAACACTTTTCACATTCTACCGTGCAACTCGGCTGCTAGTCCTCCTTTCATGCATAATCTTAAGGTCCTAGCTCATGTCCAAGGCACCAAAGCCAGCTAAAAGGTCAATATTCAATACCTAAAACTTGAATTGTACTACATCTTACTGGCTATTACCTCAACTTAGAAGCTTCATCTGTGTTCTACTATGGTGCTTTTAGTGTCTCAGCATACCGCAGCACGCGACAAAGCTTTGCAGACGATAAGTACAACCGTTTCAGAGAGAAGAGCGGCCAATGTGTCGATCTGGCTTTAAGTCGATGCGATAACAAATGACGAAAACGGACGGATTTCTCAGGTTTTTACTACATATGAACACTTTTCACATTCTCCCGTGCAACTCGGCTGCTAGTCCTCCTTTCATGCAGAATCTTAAGGTCCTAGCTCATGTCCAAGGCACCAAAGCCAGCTAAAAAATTAATAATCAATACCTAAAACTTGAATTGTACTACTTCTTACTGGCTATTACATCAACTTAGAAGCTTCATGTGTGTTCTCCCACGGTGGTTTTAGTTTCTCCGCATACCGCAGCACGCGACATAGTTTTGCAGACGATAAGTACAACTGTTTCAGAGAGAAGAGCGGCCAATGTGACGATCTGGCTTTAAGTCGATTCGATAACAAATGACGAAAACGGACGGATTTCTCAGGTTTTTACTACATATGAACACTTTTCACATTCTCCCGTGCAACTCGGCTGCTAGTCCTCCTTTCATGCTGAATCTTAAGGTCCTAGCTCATGGTCAAGGCACCAAAGCCAGCTAAAAAGTCAATAACCGATACCTAAAACTTGAATTGGACTACTTCTTACTGGCTATCACATCAACTTAGAAGCTTCATCTGTGTTCTATTATGGTGCTTTTCCTGTTTCCGCCTACGGCAACACGCGACATAGCTTTGCAGACGATAAGTACAACCGTTTCAGAGAGAAGATCGGCCAATGTGACGATCTGGCTTTAAGTCGATTTGGTAACAAATGACGAAAACGGACGGATTTCTCAGGTTTTTACTACATATGAACACTTTTCACATTCTCCCGTGCAACTCGGCTGCTAGTCCTCCTTTCATGCAGAATCTCAAGGTCCTAGCTCATGTCCAAGGCACCAAAGCCAGCTAAAATGTCAATAATCGATACCTAAAACTTGAATAGTATTACATCTTACTGGCTATTACATCATTTTAGAAGCTTCATCTGTGTTCTACTATGTTGCTTTTAGTGTCTCCGAATACCGCAGTACGCGACATAGCTTTGCAGACGATAAGTACAAGCGTTTCAGAGAGAAGAGCGGCCAATGTGACGATCTGGCTTTAAGTCGATTCGATAACAAATGACGAAAACGGACCGATGTCTCAGGTTTTTACTGCATATGAACACTTTTCACATTCTCCCGTGCAACTCGGCTGCTAGTCCTCCTTTCATGCAGAATCTTAAAGTCCTAGCTCATGTCCAAGGTACCAAAGAAGGGTAAAAAGTCAATAATCGATACCTAAAACTTGAATTGTACTACTTCTTACTGGCTATTACATTAACTTAGAAGCTTCATCTGTGTTCTACTATGGTGCTTTTAGTGTCTCCGCATACCGCAGCACGCGACATAGCTTTGTAGACGATAAGTACAACCGTTTCAGAGAGAAGAGCGGCCAATGTGACGATCTGGCTTTAAGTCAATTCGATAACAAATGACGAAAACGGACGGATTTCTCAGGTTTTTATAACATATGAACACTTTTCACATTCTCCCGTGCAACGCGGCTGCTAGTCCTCCTTTCATGCAGAATCTTAAGGTCCTAGCTCATGTCCAAGGCACCAAAGCCAGCTAAAAAGTTAATAATCGATAACCTAAACTTGAATTGGATTACTTCTTACTGGATATTACAGCAACTTAGATGCTTCATCTGTTCCTACTATGGTGATTTTAGTGTCTCCGCATACCACAGCTCGCGACATAGCTTTGCAGACGATAAGTACAACCGTTTCAGAGAGAAGAGCGGCCAATGTGACGATCTGGCTTTAAGTCTATTCGATAACAAATGACGAAAACGGACGGATTTCTCAGGTTTTTACTACATATGAACACTTTTCACATTCTCCCGTGCAACTCGGCAGCTAGTCCTCCTTTCATGCAGAATCTTAAGGTCCTAGCACATGTCCAAGGCACCAAAGCCAGCAAAGAGGTCAATATTCAATACCTAAAACTTGAATTGTACTACTTCTTACTGGCTGTTACATCAACTTAGAAGCTTCATCTGTGTTCGACTGTGGTGATTTTAGTGTCTCCGCATACCGCAGCACGCGACATAGCTTTGCAGACGATAAGCACAACCGTTTCAGAGAGAAGAGCGGCTAATGTGACTATCTGGCTTTAAGTCGATTCGATAACAAATGACGAAAACGGACGGATTTCTAAGGTTTTTACTACATATGAACACTTTTCACATTCTCCCGTGCAACTTGTCTGCTAGTCCTCCTTTCATGCAGAATATTAAGATCCTAGCTCATGTCCAAGGCACCAAAGCCAGCTAAAAGGTCAATATTCAATACCTAAAACTTGAATTGTACTACCTCTTACTGGCTATTACCTCAACTTAGAAGCTTCATCTGTGTTCTACTATGGTGCTTGTAGTGTCTCAGCATACCGCAGCACGCGACAAAGCTTTGCAGACGATAAGTACAACCGTTTCAGAGAGAAGAGCGGCCAATGTGTCGATCTGGCTTTAAGTCGATGCGATAACAAATGACGAAAACGGACGGATTTCTCAGGTTTTTACTACATATGAACACTTTTCACATTCTCCCGTGCAACTCGGCTGCTAGTCCTCCTTTCATGCAGAATCTTAAGGTCCTAGCTCATGTCCAAGGCACCAAAGCCAGCTAAAAAATTAATAATCAATACCTAAAACTTGAATTGTACTACTTCTTACTGGCTATTACATCAACTTAGAAGCTTCATGTGTGTTCTCCCACGGTGGTTTTAGTTTCTCCGCATACCGCAGCACGCGACATAGTTTTGCAGACGATAAGTACAACCGTTTCAGAGAGAAGAGCGGCCAATGTGACGATCTGGCTTTAAGTCGATTCGATAACAAATGACGAAAACGGACGGATTTCTCAGGTTTTTACTACATATGAACACTTTTCACATTCTCCCGTGCAACTCGGCTGCTAGTCCTCCTTTCATGCTGAATCTTAAGGTCCTAGCTCATGGTCAAGGCACCAAAGCCAGCTAAAAAGTCAATAACCGATACCTAAAACTTGAATTGGACTACTTCTTACTGGCTATCACATCAACTTAGAAGCTTCATCTGTGTTCTATTATGGTGCTTTTCCTGTTTCCGCCTACGGCAACACGCGACATAGCTTTGCAGACGATAAGTACAACCGTTTCAGAGAGAAGATCGGCCAATGTGACGATCTGGCTTTAAGTCGATTTGGTAACAAATGACGAAAACGGACGGATTTCTCAGGTTTTTACTACATATGAACACTTTTCACATTCTCCCGTGCAACTCGGCTGCTAGTCCTCCTTTCATGCAGAATCTCAAGGTCCTAGCTCATGTCCAAGGCACCAAAGCCAGCTAAAATGTCAATAATCGATACCTAAAACTTGAATAGTACTACATCTTACTGGCTATTACATCATTTTAGAAGCTTCATCTGTGTTCTACTATGTTGCTTTTAGTGTCTCCGAATACCGCAGTACGCGACATAGCTTTGCAGACGATAAGTACAAGCGTTTCAGAGAGAAGAGCGGCCAATGTGACGATCTGGCTTTAAGTCGATTCGATAACAAATGACGAAAACGGACCGATGTCTCAGGTTTTTACTGCATATGAACACTTTTCACATTCTCCCGTGCAACTCGGCTGCTAGTCCTCCTTTCATGCAGAATCTTAAAGTCCTAGCTCATGTCCAAGGTACCAAAGAAGGGTAAAAAGTCAATAATCGATACCTAAAACTTGAATTGTACTACTTCTTACTGGCTATTACATTAACTTAGAAGCTTCATCTGTGTTCTACTATGGTGCTTTTAGTGTCTCCGCATACCGCAGCACGCGACATAGCTTTGTAGACGATAAGTACAACCGTTTCAGAGAGAAGAGCGGCCAATGTGACGATCTGGCTTTAAGTCAATTCGATAACAAATGACGAAAACGGACGGATTTCTCAGGTTTTTATAACATATGAACACTTTTCACATTCTCCCGTGCAACTCGGCTGCTAGTCCTCCTTTCATGCAGAATCTTAAGGTCCTAGCTCATGTCCAAGGCACCAAAGCCAGCTAAAAAGTTAATAATCGATAACCAAAACTTGAATTGGATTACTTCTACTGGATATTACATCAACTTAGATGCTTCATCTGTTCCTACTATGGTGATTTTAGTGTCTCCGCATACCACAGCTCGCGACATAGCTTTGCAGACGATAAGTACAACCGTTTCAGAGAGAAGAGCGGCCAATGTGACGATCTGGCTTTAAGTGTATTCGATAACAAATGACGAAAACGGACGGATTTCTCAGGTTTTTACTACATATGAACACTTTTCACATTCTCCCGTGCAACTCGGCAGCTAGTCCTCCTTTCATGCAGAATCTTAAGGTCCTAGCACATGTCCAAGGCACCAAAGCCAGCAAAGAGGTCAATATTCAATACCTAAAACTTGAATTGTACTACTTCTTACTGGCTGTTACATCAACTTAGAAGCTTCATCTGTGTTCGACTGTGGTGATTTTAGTGTCTCCGCATACCGCAGCACGCGACATAGCTTTGCAGACGATAAGTACAACCGTTTCAGAGAGAAGAGCGGCTAATGTGACTATCTGGCTTTAAGTCGATTCGATAACAAATGACGAAAACGGACGGATTTCTAAGGTTTTTACTACATATGAACACTTTTCACATTCTCCCGTGCAACTTGTCTGCTAGTCCTCCTTTCATGCAGAATATTAAGATCCTAGCTCATGTCCAAGGCACCAAAGCCAGCTAAAAAGTCAATAATCAATACCTAAAACTTGAATTGTACTACTTCTTACTGGCTATTACATCAGCTTAGAAGCTTCATCTGTGTTCTACTATGGTGCTTTTAGTTTCTCCGCATACCGCAGCACGCGACATAGTTTTGCAGACGATAAGTACAACCGTTTCAGAGAGAAGAGCGGCCAATGTGACGATGTGGCTTTAAGTCGATTCGATAACAAATGACGAAAACGGACGGATGTCTCATTTTTTTACTACATATGAACACTTTTCACATTCTCCCGTGCAACTCGGCTGCTAGTCCTCCTTTCATGCAGAATCTTAAGGTCCTAGCTCATGTCCAAGGCACCAAAGCCAGCTAAAAAGTCAATATTCAATACCTAAAACTTGAATTGTACTACTTCTTACTGGCTATTGCATCAACTTAGATGCGTGATCTGTGTTCTACTATGGTGCTTTTAGTGTCTCAGCATACCGCAGCACGCGACATTGCTTTGCAGACGATAAGTACAACCGTTTCAGAGAGAAGAGCGGCCAATGTGACGATCTGGCTTTAAGTCGATTCGATAACAAATGACGAAAACGGACGGATTTCTCAGGTTTTTACTACATATGAACACTTTTCACATTTTCCCGTGCAACTCGGCTGCTAGTCCTCCTTTCATGCATAATCTTAAGGTCCTAGCTCATGTCCAAGGCACCAAAGCCAGCTAAAAAGTCAATAATCGATACCTAATACTTGAATTGTACTACTTCTTACTGGATATTACATCAACTTAGAAGCTTCATCTGTGTTCTAATGTGGTGCTATTAGTGTCTCCGAATACCGCAGTACGCGACATAGCTTTGCAGACGATAAGTACAACCATTTCAGAGAGCAGAGCGGCCAATGTGACGATCTGGCTTTACGTCGATTCGATAACAAATGACGAAAACGGACGGATGTCTCAGGTTTTTATTACATATGAACACTTTTCACATTCTCCCGTGCAACTCGGCTGCTAGTCCTCCTTTCATGCAGAATCTTAAGGTCCTATCTCATGTCCAAGGCACCAAAGACAGCTAAAAGGTCAATATTCAATACCTAAAACTTGAATTGTACTACCTCTTACTGGCTATTACCTCAACTTAGAAGCTTCATCTGTGTTCTACTATGGTGCTTGTAGTGTCTCAGCATACCGCAGCACGCGACAAAGCTTTGCAGACGATAAGTACAACCGTTTCAGAGAGAAGAGCGGCCAATGTGACGATCTGGCTTTAAGTCGATTCGATAACAAATGACGAAAACGGACGGATGTCTCATTTTTTTACTACATATGAGCACTTTTCACATTCTCCCGTGCAACTCGGCTGCTAGTCCTCCTTTCATGCAGAATCTTAAGGTCCTAGCTCATGTCCAAGGCACCAAAGCCAGCTAAAAGGTCAATATTCAATACCTAAAACTTGAATTGTACTACTTCTTACTGGCTGTTACATCAACTTAGAAGCGTGATCTGTGTTCTACTATGGTGCTTTTAGTGTCTCAGCATACCGCAGCACGCGACATAGCTTTGCAGACGATAAGTACAACCGTTTCAGAGAGAAGAGCGGCCAATGTGACGATATGGCTCTAAGTCGATTCGATAACAAATGACGAAAACGGACGGATTTCTCAGGTTTTTACTACATATGAACACTTTTCACATTTTCCCGTGCAACTCGGCTGCTAGTCCTCCTTTCATGCATAATCGTAAGGTCCTAGCTCATGTCCAAGGCACCAAAGCCAGCTAAAAGGTCAATATTCAATACCTAAAACTTGAATTGTACTACCTCTTACTGGCTATTACCTCAACTTAGAAGCTTCATCTGTGTTCTACTATGGTGCTTTTAGTGTCTCAGCATACCGCAGCACGCGACAAAGCTTTGCAGACGATAAGTACAACCGTTTCAGAGAGAAGAGCGGCCAATGTGTCGATCTGGCTTTAAGTCGATGCGATAACAAATGACGAAAACGGACGGATTTCTCAGGTTTTTACTACATATGAACACTTTTCACATTCTCCCGTGCAACTCGGCTGCTAGTCCTCCTTTCATGCAGAATCTTAAGGTCCTAGCTCATGTCCAAGGCACCAAAGCCAGCTAAAAAATCAATAATCAATACCTAAAACTTAAATTGTACTACTTCTTACTGGCTATTACATCAACTTAGAAGCTTCATGTGTGTTCTCCTAGGGTGGTTTTAGTTTCTCCGCATACCGCAGCACGCGACATAGTTTTGCAGACGATAAGTACAACCGTTTAAGAGAGAAGAGCGGCAAATGTGACGATCTGCCTTTAAGTCGATTCGATAACAAATGACGAAAACGGACGGATTTCTCAGGTTTTTACTACATATGAACACTTTTCACATTCTGCCGTGCAACTCGGCTGCTAGTCCTCCTTTCATGCAGAATCTTAAGGTCCTAGCTCATGGTCAAGGCATCAAAGCCAGCTAAAAAGTCAATAACCGATACCTAAAACTTGAATTGGACTACTTCTTACTGGCTATTACATCAACTTAGAAGCTTCATCTGTGTTCTATTATGGTGCTTTTCCTGTTTCCGCCTACGGCAAAACGCGACATAGCTTTGCAGACGATAAGTACAACCGTTTCAGAGAGAAGATCGGCCAATGTGACGATCTGGCTTTGAGTCGATTTGGTAACAAATGACGAAAACCGACGGATTTCTCATGTTTTTACTACATATGAACACTTTTCACATTCTCCCGTGCAACTCTGCTGCTAGTCCTCCTTTCATGCAGAATCTTAAGGTCCTAGCTCATGTCCAAGGCACCAAAGCCAGCTAAAAAGTCAATAATCGATACCTAAAACTTGAATTGTACTACTTCTTACTGGCTATTACATCATTTTAGAAGCTTCATCTGTGTTCTACTATGTTGCTTTTAGTGTCTCCGCATAACGCAGTACGCGACATAGCTTTGCAGACGATAAGTACAACCGTTTCAGACAGAAGAGCGGCCAATGTGACGATCTGGCTTTAAGTCGATTCGATAACCAATGACGAAAACAGACGTATTTCTCAGGTTTTTACTACATTTGAACACTTTTCACATTCTCTCATGCAACACGGCTGCTAGTCCTCCTCTCATGCAGAATATTAAGGTCCTAGCTCATGTCCAAGGCACCAAAGCCAGGTAAAAATTCAATATTCAATACCTAAAACTTGAATTGTACTACTACTTACTGGCTATTACATCAACTTAGAAGCTTCATCTGTGTTCTACTATGGTGCTTTTAGTGTCTCAGCATACCGCAGCACGCGACATAGCTTTGCAGACGATAAGTACAACCGTTTCAGAGAGAAGAGCGGCCAATGTGACGATCTGGCTTTAAGTCGATTCGATAACAAATGACGAAAACGGACGGATGTCTCAGGTTTTTACTGCATATGAACACTTTTCACATTCTCCCGTGCAACTCGGCTGCTAGTCCTCCTTTCATGCAGTATCTTAAGGTCCTAGCTCATGTCCAAGGCACCAAAGCCAGCTAAAAAGTCAATAATCGATACCTAAAACTTGAATTGTACTACTTCTTACTGGCTATTACATTAACTTAGAAGCTTCATCTGTGTTCTACTATGGTGCTTTTAGTGTCTCCGCATACCGCAGCACGCGGCATAGCTTTGTAGACGATAAGTACAACCGTTTCAGAGAGAAGAGCGGCCAATGTGACGATCTGGCTTTAAGTCAATTCGATAACAAATGACGAAAACGGACGGATTTCTCAGGTTTTTATTACATATGAACACTTTTCACATTCTCCCGTGCAACTCGGCTGCTAGTCCTCCTTTCATGCAGAATCTTATGGTCCTAGCTCATGTCCAAGGCACCAAAGCCAGCTAAAAAGTCAATAATCGATACCCAAAACTTGAATTGGATTACTTCTTACCGGCTATTACATCAACTTAGATGCTTCATCTGTTCCTACTATGGTGATTTTAGTGTCTCCGCATACCACAGCATGAAAGGAGGACTAGCTGCCGAGTTGCACGGGAGAATGTGAAAAGTGTTCATATGTAGTAAAAACCTGAGAAATCCGTCCGTTTTCGTCATTTGTTATCGAATAGACTTAAAGCCAGATCGTCACATTGGCCGCACTTCTCTCTGAAACGGTTGTACTTATCGTCTGCAAAGCTATGTCGCGAGCTGTGGTATGCGGAGACACTAAAATCACCATAGTAGGAACAGATGAAGCATCTAAGTTGATGTAATAGCCAGTAAGAAGTAATCCAATTCAAGTTTTGGGTATCGATTATTGACTTTTTTGCTGGCTTAGGTGCCTTGGACATGAGCTAGGACCTTAAGATTCTGCATGAAAGGAGGATTAGCAGGCCAGTTGCACGGGAGAATGTGACATAGCTTTGCAGACGATAAGTACAACCGTTTCAGAGAGAAGGACGGCCAATGTGACGATCTGGCTTTAAGTTTATTCGATAACAAATGACGAAAACGGACGGATTTCTCAGGTTTTTACTACATATGAACACTTTTCACATTCTCCCGTGCAACTCGGCAGCTAGTCCTCCTTTCATGCAGAATCTTAAGGTCCTAGCACATGTCCAAGGCACCAAAGCCAGCAAAAAGGTCAATATTCAATACCTAAAACTTGAATTGTACTACATCTTACTGGCTGTTACATCAACTTAGAAGCTTCATCTGTGTTCTACTGCGGTGATTTTAGTGTCTCCGCATACCGCAGCACGCGACATAGCTTTGCAGACGATAAGTACAACCGTTTCAGAGAGAAGAGCGGCTAATGTGACGATCTGGCTTTAAGTCGATTCGATAACAAATGACGAAAACGGACGGATTTCTAAGGTTTTTACTACATATGAACACTTTTCACATTCTCCCGTGCAACTCGGCTGCTAGTCCTCCTTTCATGCAGAATCTTAAAGTCCTAGCTCCTGGTCAAGGCATCAAAGCCAGCTAAAAAGTCAATAACCGATACCTAAAACTTGAATTGGACTACTTCTTACTGGCTATTACATCAACTTAGAAGCTTCATCTGTGTTCTATTACGGTGCTTTTCCTGTTTCCGCCTACGGCAACACGCGACATAGCTTTGCAGACGATAAGTACAACCGTTTCAGAGAGAACATCGGCCAATGTGACGATCTGGCTTTGAGTCGATTTGGTAACAAATGACGAAAACGGACGGATTTCTCAGGTTTTTACTACATATGAACACTTTTCACATTCTCCCGTGCAACTCGGCTGCTAGTCCTCCTTTCATGCAGAATCTTAAGGTCCTAGCTCATGTCCAAGGCACCAAAGCCAGCTAAAAAGTCAATAATCGATACCTAAAACTTGAATTGTACTACTTCTTACTGGCTATTACATCATTTTAGAAGCTTCATCTGTGTTCTACTATGTTGCTTTTAGTGTCTCCGCATAACGCAGTACGCGACATAGCTTTTTCAGACAATAAGTACAACCGTTTCAGAGAGAAGAGCGGCCAATGTGACGATCTGGCTTTAAGTCGATTCGATAACAAATGACGAAAACGGACGGATTTCTCAGGTTCTTACTACATATGAACACTTTTCACATTCTCCCGTGCAACTCAGCTGCTAGTCCTCCTTTCATGCAGAATCTTATGGTCCTAGCTCATGTCCAAGGCACCAAAGCCAGCTTAAAAGTCAATAATCAATACCTAAAACTTGAATTGTACTAATTCTTACTGGGTATTACATCAACTTACAAGCTTCATCTGTGGTCTACTATGGTGCTTTTAGTGTCTCCGCATACCGCAGCACGCGACATAGCTTTGCAGACGATAAGTACAAGCGTTTCAGAGAGAAGAGCGGCCAATGTGACGATCTGGCTTTAAGTCGATTCGATAACAAATGACGAAAACAGACTTATTTCTCAGGTTTTTACTACATTTGAACACTTTTCACATTCTCTCATGCAACTCGGCTGCTAATCCTCCTTTCATGCAGAATCTTAAGGTCCTAGCTCATGTCCAAGGCACCAAAGCCAGCTAAAAAGTCAATAATCGATACCCAAAACTTGAATTGGATTACTTCTTACTGGCTATTACATCAACTTAGATGCTTCATCTGTTCCTACTATGGTGATTTTAGTGTCTCCGCATACCACAGCTCGCGACATAGCTTTGCAGACGATAAGTACAACCGTTTCAGAGAGAAGTGCGGCCAATGTGACGATCTGGCTTTAAGTCTATTCGATAACAAATGACGAAAACGGACGGATTTCTCAGGTTTTTACTACATATGAACACTTTTCACATTCTCCCGTGCAACTCGGCAGCTAGTCCTCCTTTCATGCAGAATCTTAAGGTCCTAGCACATGTCCAAGGCACCAAAGCCAGCAAAAAGGTCAATATTCAATACCTAAAACTTGAATTGTACTACATCTTACTGCCTGTTACATCAACTTAGAAGCTTCATCTGTGTTTTACTGTGGTGATTTTAGTGTCTCCGCATACCGCAGCACGCGACATAGCTTTGCAGACGATAAGTACAACCGTTTCAGAGAGAAGAGCGGCTAATGTGACGATCTGGCTTTAAGTCGATTCGATAACAAATGACGAAAACGGACGGATTTCTATGGTTTTTACTACATATGAACACTTTTCACATTCTCCCGTGCAACTCGGCTGCTAGTCCTCCTTTCATGCAGAATATTAAGATCCTAGCTCATGTCCAAGGCACCAAAGCCAGCTAAAAAGTCAATAATCAATACCTAAAACTTGAATTGTACTACTTCTTGCTATTACATCAACTTAGAAGCTTCATCTGTGTTCTACCATGGTGCTTTTAGTTTCTCCGCATACCGCAGCACGCGACATGGTTTTGCAGACGATAAGTACAACCGTTTCAGAGAGAAGAGCGGCCAATCTGACGATCTGGCTTTAAGTCGATTCGATAACAAATGACGAAAACGGACGGATTTCTCAGGTTTTTACTACATATGAACACTTTTCACATTCTCCCGTGCAACTCGGCTGCTAGTCCTCCTTTCACGCAGAAACTTAAGGTCCTAGCTCATGTCCAAGGCACCAAAGCCAGCTAAAAAGTCAATAATCGATTCCTAAAACTTGAATTGTACTACTTCTTACTGGATATTACATCAACTTAGAAGCTTCATCTGTGTTCTACTGTGGTGCTTTTAGTGTCTCCGAATACCGCAGTACGCGACATAGCTTTGCAGACGATAAGTACAACCGTTTCAGAGAGAAGAGCGGCCAATGTGACGATCTGGCTTTAAGTCGATTCGATAACAAATGACGAAAACGGACGGATTTCTCAGGTTTTAACTACATATGAACACTTTTCACATTCTACCGTGCAACTCGGCTGCTAGTCCTCCTTTCATGCAGAATCTTAAGGTCCTAGCTCATGTCCAAGGCACCAAAGCCAGCTAAAAAGTCAATAATCAATACCTAAAACTTGAATTGTACTACTTCTTACTGGCTATTACATCAACTTAGAAGCTTCATGTGTGTTCTACTACGGTGGTTTTAGTTTCTCCGCATACCGCAGCACGCGACATAGTTTTGCAGACGATAAGTACAACCGTTTCAGAGAGAAGAGCGGCCAATGTGACGATCTGGCTTTAAGTCGATTCGATAACAAATGACGAAAACGGATGGATGTCTCAGGTTTTAACTACATATGAACACTTTTCACATTCTCCCGTGCAACTTGGCTACTAATCCTCCTTTCATGCAAAATCAAAGGTCCTAGCTCATGTCCAAGGCACCAAAGCCAGCTAAAAAGTCAATAATCGATACCTAAAACTTGAATTGTACTACCTCTTACTGGCTATTACATCAACTTAGAAGCTTCATCTGTGTTCTACTATGCTGCTTTTAGTGTCTCCGCATAACGCAGCACGCGTCATAGCTTTGTAGACGATAAGTACAACCGTTTCAGAGAGAAGAGCGGCCAATGTGTCGATCTGGCTCTAAGTCGATTCGATAACAAATGACGAAAACGGACGGATTTCTCAGGTTTTTACTACATATGAACACTTTTCACATTCTCCCGTGCAACTCGGCTGCTAGTCCTCCTTTCATGCAGAATCTTAAGGTCCTAGCTCATGTCCAAGGCACCAAAGCCAGCTAAAAATTCAATATTCAATACCTAAAACTTGAATTGTACTACTTCTTACTGGCTATTACATCAACTTAGAAGCTTCATCTGTGTTCTACTATGGTGCTTGTAGTGTCTCAGCATACCGCAGCAGGCGACATAGCTTTGCAGACGATAAGTACAACCGTTTCAGAGAGAAGAGCGGCCAATGTGACGATCTGGCTGTAAGTCGATTCGATAACAAATGACGAAAACGGACGGATGTCTCAGGTTTTTACTGCATATGAACACTTTTCACATTCTCCCGTGCAACTCGGCTGCTAGTCCTCCTTTCATGCAGAATCTTAAGGTCCTAGCTCATGTCCAAGGCACCAAAGCCAGCTAAAAAGTCAATAATCAATACCTAAAACTTGAATTGTACTACTTCTTACTGGCTATTACATCAACTTAGAAGCTTCATGTGTGTTCTACTACGGTGGTTTTAGTTTCTCCGCATACCGCAGCACGCGACATAGTTTTGCAGACGATAAGTACAACCGTTTCAGAGAGAAGAGCGGCCAATGTGACGATCTGGCTTTAAGTCGATTCGATAACAAATGACGAAAACGGATGGATGTCTCAGGTTTTTACTGCACATGAACACTTTTCACATTCTCCCGTGCAACTCGGCAGCTAGTCCTCCTTTCATGCAGAATCTTAAGGTCCTAGCACATGTCCAAGGCACCAAAGCCAGCAAAGAGGTCAATATTCAATACCTAAAACTTGAATTGTACTACTTCTTACTGGCTGTTACATCAACTTAGAAGCTTCATCTGTGTTCGACTGTGGTGATTTTAGTGTCTCCGCATACCGCAGCACGCGACATAGCTTTGCAGACGATAAGTACAACCGTTTCAGAGAGAAGAGCGGCTAATGTGACTATCTGGCTTTAAGTCGATTCGATAACAAATGACGAAAACGGACGGATTTCTAAGGTTTTTACTACATATGAACACTTTTCACATTCTCCCGTGCAACTTGTCTGCTAGTCCTCCTTTCATGCAGAATATTAAGATCCTAGCTCATGTCCAAGGCACCAAAGCCAGCTAAAAAGTCAATAATCAATACCTAAAACTTGAATTGTACTACTTCTTACTGGCTATTACATCAGCTTAGAAGCTTCATCTGTGTTCTACTATGGTGCTTTTAGTTTCTCCGCATACCGCAGCACGCGACATAGTTTTGCAGACGATAAGTACAACCGTTTCAGAGAGAAGAGCGGCCAATGTGACGATGTGGCTTTAAGTCGATTCGATAACAAATGACGAAAACGGACGGATGTCTCATTTTTTTACTACATATGAACACTTTTCACATTCTCCCGTGCAACTCGGCTGCTAGTCCTCCTTTTATGCAGAATCTTAAGGTCCTAGCTCATGTCCAAGGCACCAAAGCCAGCTAAAAAGTCAATATTCAATACCTAAAACTTGAATTGTACTACTTCTTACTGGCTATTGCATCAACTTAGATGCGTGATCTGTGTTCTACTATGGTGCTTTTAGTGTCTCAGCATACCGCAGCACGCGACATTGCTTTGCAGACGATAAGTACAACCGTTTCAGAGAGAAGAGCGGCCAATGTGACGATCTGGCTTCAAGTCGATTCGATAACAAATGACGAAAACGGACGGATGTCTCATTTTTTTACTACATATGAGCACTTTTCACATTCTCCCGTGCAACTCGGCTGCTAGTCCTCCTTTCATGCAGAATCTTAAGGTCCTAGCTCATGTCCAAGGCACCAAAGCCAGCTAAAAGGTCAATATTCAATACCTAAAACTTGAATTGTACTACTTCTTACTGGCTATTACATCAACTTAGAAGCGTGATCTGTGTTCTACTATGGTGCTTTTAGTGTCTCAGCATACCGCAGCACGCGACATAGCTTTGCAGACGATAAGTACAACCGTTTCAGAGAGAAGAGCGGCCAATGTGACGATATGGCTCTAAGTCGATTCGATAACAAATGACGAAAACGGACGGATTTCTCAGGTTTTTACTACATATGAACACTTTTCACATTCTCCCGTGCAACTCGGCTGCTAGTCCTCCTTTCATGCATAATCGTAAGGTCCTAGCTCATGTCCAAGGCACCAAAGCCAGCTAAAAGGTCAATATTCAATACCTAAAACTTGAATTGTACTACCTCTTACTGGCTATTACCTCAACTTAGAAGCTTCATCTGTGTTCTACTATGGTGCTTTTAGTGTCTCAGCATACCGCAGCACGCGACAAAGCTTTGCAGACGATAAGTACAACCGTTTCAGAGAGAAGAGCGGCCAATGTGTCGATCTGGCTTTAAGTCGATGCGATAACAAATGACGAAAACGGACGGATTTCTCAGGTTTTTACTACATATGAACACTTTTCACATTCTCCCGTGCAACTCGGCTGCTAGTCCTCCTTTCATGCAGAATCTTAAGGTCCTAGCTCATGTCCAAGGCACCAAAGCCAGCTAAAAAATCAATAATCAATACCTAAAACTTAAATTGTACTACTTCTTACTGGCTATTACATCAACTTAGAAGCTTCATGTGTGTTCTCCTAGGGTGGTTTTAGTTTCTCCGCATACCGCAGCACGCGACATAGTTTTGCAGACGATAAGTACAACCGTTTAAGAGAGAAGAGCGGCAAATGTGACGATCTGCCTTTAAGTCGATTCGATAACAAATGACGAAAACGGACGGATTTCTCAGGTTTTTACTACATATGAACACTTTTCACATTCTGCCGTGCAACTCGGCTGCTAGTCCTCCTTTCATGCAGAATCTTAAGGTCCTAGCTCATGGTCAAGGCATCAAAGCCAGCTAAAAAGTCAATAACCGATACCTAAAACTTGAATTGGACTACTTCTTACTGGCTATTACATCAACTTAGAAGCTTCATCTGTGTTCTATTATGGTGCTTATCCTGTTTCCGCCTACGGCAAAACGCGACATAGCTTTGCAGACGATAAGTACAACCGTTTCAGAGAGAAGATCGGCCAATGTGACGATCTGGCTTTGAGTCGATTTGGTAACAAATGACGAAAACCGACGGATTTCTCATGTTTTTACTACATATGAACACTTTTCACATTCTCCCGTGCAACTCGGCTGCTAGTCCTCCTTTCATGCAGAATCTTATGGTCCTAGCTCATGTCCAAGGCACCAAAGCCAGCTAAAAAGTCAATAATCGATACCCAAAACTTGAATTGGATTACTTCTTACCGGCTATTACATCAACTTAGATGCTTCATCTGTTCCTACTATGGTGATTTTAGTGTCTCCGCATACCACAGCATGAAAGGAGGACTAGCTGCCGAGTTGCACGGGAGAATGTGAAAAGTGTTCATATGTAGTAAAAACCTGAGAAATCCGTCCGTTTTCGTCATTTGTTATCGAATAGACTTAAAGCCAGATCGTCACATTGGCCGCACTTCTCTCTGAAACGGTTGTACTTATCGTCTGCAAAGCTATGTCGCGAGCTGTGGTATGCGGAGACACTAAAATCACCATAGTAGGAACAGATGAAGCATCTAAGTTGATGTAATAGCCAGTAAGAAGTAATCCAATTCAAGTTTTGGGTATCGATTATTGACTTTTTAGCTGGCTTTGGTGCCTTGGACATGAGCTAGGACCTTAAGATTCTGCATGAAAGGAGGATTAGCAGCCCAGTTGCACGGGAGAATGTGACATAGCTTTGCAGACGATAAGTACAACCGTTTCAGAGAGAAGGACGGCCAATGTGACGATCTGGCTTTAAGTTTATTCGATAACAAATGACGAAAACGGACGGATTTCTCAGGTTTTTACTACATATGAACACTTTTCACATTCTCCCGTGCAACTCGGCAGCTAGTCCTCCTTTCATGCAGAATCTTAAGGTCCTAGCACATGTCCAAGGCACCAAAGCCAGCAAAAAGGTCAATATTCAATACCAAAAACTTGAATTGTACTACATCTTACTGGCTGTTACATCAACTTAGAAACTTCATCTGTGTTCTACTGCGGTGATTTTAGTGTCTCCGCATACCGCAGCACGCGACATAGCTTTGCAGACGATAAGTACAACCGTTTCAGAGAGAAGAGCGGCTAATGTGACGATCTGGCTTTAAGTCGATTCGATAACAAATGACGAAAACGGACGGATTTCTAAGGTTTTTACTACATATGAACACTTTTCACATTCTCCCGTGCAACTCGGCTGCTAGTCCTCCTTTCATGCAGAATCTTAAGGTCCTAGCTCCTGGTCAAGGCATCAAAGCCAGCTAAAAAGTCAATAACCGATACCTAAAACTTGAATTGGACTACTTCTTACTGGCTATTACATCAACTTAGAAGCTTCATCTGTGTTCTATTACGGTGCTTTTCCTGTTTCCGCCTACGGCAACACGCGACATAGCTTTGCAGACGATAAGTACAACCGTTTCAGAGAGAACATCGGCCAATGTGACGATCTGGCTTTGAGTCGATTTGGTAACAAATGACGAAAACGGACGGATTTCTCAGGTTTTTACTACATATGAACACTTTTCACATTCTCCCGTGCAACTCGGCTGCTAGTCCTCCTTTCATGCAGAATCTTAAGGTCCTAGCTCATGTCCAAGGCACCAAAGCCAGCTAAAAAGTCAATAATCGATACCTAAAACTTGAATTGTACTACTTCTTACTGGCTATTACATCATTTTAGAAGCTTCATCTGTGTTCTACTATGTTGCTTTTAGTGTCTCCGCATAACGCAGTACGCGACATAGCTTTTTCAGACAATAAGTACAACCGTTTCAGAGAGAAGAGCGGCCAATGTGACGATCTGGCTTTAAGTCGATTCGATAACAAATGACGAAAACGGACGGATTTCTCAGGTTTTTACTACATATGAACACTTTTCACATTCTCCCGTGCAACTCAGCTGCTAGTCCTCCTTTCATGCAGAATCTTATGGTCCTAGCTCATGTCCAAGGCACCAAAGCCAGCTTAAAAGTCAATAATCAATACCTAAAACTTGAATTGTACTAATTCTTACTGGGTATTACATCAACTTACAAGCTTCATCTGTGGTCTACTATGGTGCTTTTAGTGTCTCCGCATACCGCAGCACGCGACATAGCTTTGCAGACGATAAGTACAAGCGTTTCAGAGAGAAGAGCGGCCAATGTGACGATCTGGCTTTAAGTCGATTCGATAACAAATGACGAATACAGACTTATTTCTCAGGTTTTTACTACATTTGAACACTTTTCACATTCTCTCATGCAACTCGGCTGCTAATCCTCCTTTCATGCAGAATCTTAAGGTCCTAGCTCATGTCCAAGGCACCAAAGCCAGCTAAAAAGTCAATAATCGATACCCAAAACTTGAATTGGATTACTTCTTACTGGCTATTACATCAACTTAGATGCTTCATCTGTTCCTACTATGGTGATTTTAGTGTCTCCGCATACCACAGCTCGCGACATAGCTTTGCAGACGATAAGTACAACCGTTTCAGAGAGAAGTGCGGCCAATGTGACGATCTGGCTTTAAGTCGATTCGATAACAAATGACGAAAACGGACGGATTTCTCAGGTTTTTACTACATATGAACACTTTTCACATTCTCCCGTGCAACTCGGCAGCTAGTCCTCCTTTCATGCAGAATCTTAAGGTCCTAGCACATGTCCAAGGCACCAAAGCCAGCAAAAAGGTCAATATTCAATACCTAAAACTTGAATTGTACTACATCTTACTGCCTGTTACATCAACTTAGAAGCTTCATCTGTGTTTTACTGTGGTGATTTTAGTGTCTCCGCATACCGCAACACGCGACATAGCTTTGCAGACGATAAGTACAACCGTTTCAGAGAGAAGAGCGGCTAATGTGACGATCTGGCTTTAAGTCGTTTCGATAACAAATGACGAAAACGGACGGATTTCTATGGTTTTTACTACATATGAACACTTTTCACATTCTCCCGTGCAACTCGGCTGCTAGTCCTCCTTTCATGCAGAATATTAAGATCTTAGCTCATGTCCAAGGCACCAAAGCCAGCTAAAAAGTCAATAATCAATACCTAAAACTTGAATTGTACTACTTCTTGCTATTACATCAACTTAGAAGCTTCATCTGTGTTCTACCATGGTGCTTTTAGTTTCTCCGCATACCGCAGCACGCGACATGGTTTTGCAGACGATAAGTACAACCGTTTCAGAGAGAAGAGCGGCCAATCTGACGATCTGGCTTTAAGTCGATTCGATAACAAATGACGAAAACGGACGGATTTCTCAGGTTTTTACTACATATGAACACTTTTCACATTCTCCCGTGCAACTCGGCTGCTAGTCCTCCTTTCACGCAGAAACTTAAGGTCCTAGCTCATGTCCAAGGCACCAAAGCCAGCTAAAAAGTCAATAATCGATTCCTATAACTTGAATTGTACTACTTCTTACTGGATATTACATCAACTTAGAAGCTTCATCTGTGTTCTACTGTGGTGCTTTTAGTGTCTCCGAATACCGCAGTACGCGACATAGCTTTGCAGACGATAAGTACAACCGTTTCAGAGAGAAGAGCGGCCAATGTGACGATCTGGCTTTAAGTCGATTCGATAACAAATGACGAAAACGGACGGATTTCTCAGGTTTTTACTACATATGAACACTTTTCACATTCTACCGTGCAACTCGGCTGCTAGTCCTCCTTTCATGCAGAATCTTAAGGTCCTAGCTCATGTCCAAGGCACCAAAGCCAGCTAAAAAGTCAATAATCAATACCTAAAACTTGAATTGTACTACTTCTTACTGGCTATTACATCAACTTAGAAGCTTCATGTGTGTTCTACTACGGTGGTTTTAGTTTCTCCGCATACCGCAGCACGCGACATAGTTTTGCAGACGATAAGTACAACCGTTTCAGAGAGAAGAGCGGCCAATGTGACGATCTGGCTTTAAGTCGATTCGATAACAAATGACGAAAACGGATGGATGTCTCAGGTTTTAACTACATATGAACACTTTTCACATTCTCCCGTGCAACTTGGCTACTAGTCCTCCTTTCATGCAAAATCAAAGGTCCTAGCTCATGTCCAAGGCACCAAAGCCAGCTAAAAAGTCAATAATCGATACCTAAAACTTGAATTGTACTACCTCTTACTGGCTATTACATCAACTTAGAAGCTTCATCTGTGTTCTACTATGCTGCTTTTAGTGTCTCCGCATAACGCAGCACGCGTCATAGCTTTGTAGACGATAAGTACAACCGTTTCAGAGAAAAGAGCGGCCAATGTGTCGATCTGGCTCTAAGTCGATTCGATAACAAATGACGAAAACGGACGGATTTCTCAGGTTTTTACTACATATGAACACTTTTCACATTCTCCCGTGCAACTCGGCTGCTAGTCCTCCTTTCATGCAGAATCTTAAGGTCCTAGCTCATGTCCAAGGCACCAAAGCCAGCTAAAAATTCAATATTCAATACCTAAAACTTGAATTGTACTACTTCTTACTGGCTATTACATCAACTTAGAAGCTTCATCTGTGTTCTACTATGGTGCTTGTAGTGTCTCAGCATACCGCAGCAGGCGACATAGCTTTGCAGACGATAAGTACAACCGTTTCAGAGAGAAGAGCGGCCAATGTGACGATCTGGCTTTAAGTCGATTCGATAACAAATGACGAAAACGGACGGATGTCTCAGGTTTTTACTGCATATGAACACTTTTCACATTCTCCCGTGCAACTCGGCTGCTAGTCCTCCTTTCATGCAGAATCTTAAGGTCCTAGCTCATGTCCAAGGCACCAAAGCCAGCTAAAAAGTCAATAATCAATACCTAAAACTTGAATTGTACTACTTCTTACTGGCTATTACATCAACTTAGAAGCTTCATGTGTGTTCTACTACGGTGGTTTTAGTTTCTCCGCATACCGCAGCACGCGACATAGTTTTGCAGACGATAAGTACAACCGTTTCAGAGAGAAGAGCGGCCAATGTGACGATCTGGCTTTAAGTCGATTCGATAACAAATGACGAAAACGGATGGATGTCTCAGGTTTTTAATACATATGAACACTTTTCACATTCTCCCGTGCAACTCGGCTACTAGTCCTCCTTTCATGCAAAATCTTAAGGTCCTAGCTCATGTCCAAGGCACCAAAGCCAGCTAAAAAGTCAATAATCGATACCTAAAACTTGAATTGTACTACCTCTTACTGGCTATTACATCAACTTAGAAGCTTCATCTTTGTTCTACTATGGTGCTTTTAGTGTCTCCGCATAACGCAGCACGCGACATAGCTTTGTAGACGATAAGTACAACCGTTTCAGAGAGAAGAGCGGCCAATGTGTCGATCTGGCTCTAAGTCGATTCGATAACAAATGACGAAAACGGACGGATTTCTCAGGTTTTTACTACATATGAACACTTTTCACATTCTCCCGAACAACTCGGCTGCTAGTCCTCCTTTCATGCAGAATCTTAAGGTCCTAGCTCATGTCCAAGGCACCAAAGCCAGCTAAAAATTCAATATTCAATACCTAAAACTTGAATTGTACTACTTCTTACTGGCTATTACATCAACTTAGAAGCTTCATCTGTGTTCTACTATGGTGCTTGTAGTGTCTCAGCATACCGCAGCAGGCGACATAGCTTTGCCGACGATAAGTACAACCGTTTCAGAGAGAAGAGCGGCCAATGTGACGATCTGGCTATAAGTCGATTCGATAACAAATGACGAAAACGGACGGATGTCTCAGGTTTTTACTACATATGAACACTTTTCACATTCTCCCGTGCAACTCGGCTGCTAGTCCTCCTTTCATGCAGAATCTTAAGGTCCTAGCTCATGTCCAAGGCACCAAAGCCAGCTAAAAAGTCAATAATGGATACCTAAAACTTGAATTGTACTACTTCTTACTGGCTATTACATTAACTTAGAAGCTTCATCTGTGTTCTACTACGGTGCTTTTAGTGTCTCCGCATACCGCAGCACGCGACATAGCTTTGTAGACGATAAGTCCAACCGTTTCAGAGAGAAGAGCGGCCAATGTGACGATCTGGCTTTAAGTCGATTCGATAACAAATGACGAAAACAGACGGATGTCTCAGGTTTTTACTGCATATGAACACTTTTCACATTCTCCCGTGCAACTCGGCTGCTAGTCCTCCTTTCATGCAGAATCTTAAGGTCCTAGCTCCTGGTCAAGGCATCAAAGCCAGCTAAAAAGTCAATAACCGATACCTAAAACTTGAATTGGACTACTTCTTACTGGCTATTACATCAACTTAGAAGCTTCATCTGTGTTCTATTACGGTGCTTTTCCTGTTTCCGCCTACGGCAACACGCGACATAGCTTTGCAGACGATAAGTACAACCGTTTCAGAGAGAACATCGGCCAATGTGACGATCTGGCTTTGAGTCGATTTGGTAACAAATGACGAAAACGGACGGATTTCTCAGGTTTTTACTACATATGAACACTTTTCACATTCTCCCGTGCAACTCGGCTGCTAGTCCTCCTTTCATGCAGAATCTTAAGGTCCTAGCTCATGTCCAAGGCACCAAAGCCAGCTAAAAAGTCAATAATCGATACCTAAAACTTGAATTGTACTACTTCTTACTGGCTATTACATCATTTTAGAAGCTTCATCTGTGTTCTACTATGTTGCTTTTAGTGTCTCCGCATAACGCAGTACGCGACATAGCTTTTTCAGACAATAAGTACAACCGTTTCAGAGAGAAGAGCGGCAAATAAGACGATCTGGCTTTAAGTCGATTCGATAACAAATGACGAAAACGGACGGATTTCTCAGGTTTTTACTACATATGAACACTTTTCACATTCTCCCGTGCAACTCAGCTGCTAGTCCTCCTTTCATGCAGAATCTTATGGTCCTAGCTCATGTCCAAGGCACCAAAGCCAGCTTAAAAGTCAATAATCAATACCTAAAACTTGAATTGTACTAATTCTTACTGGGTATTACATCAACTTACAAGCTTCATCTGTGGTCTACTATGGTGCTTTTAGTGTCTCCGCATACCGCAGCACGCGACATAGCTTTGCAGACGATAAGTACAAGCGTTTCAGAGAGAAGAGCGGCCAATGTGACGATCTGGCTTTAAGTCGATTCGATAACAAATGACGAAAACAGACTTATTTCTCAGGTTTTTACTACATTTGAACACTTTTCACATTCTCTCATGCAACTCGGCTGCTAATCCTCCTTTCATGCAGAATCTTAAGGTCCTAGCTCATGTCCAAGGCACCAAAGCCAGCTAAAAAGTCAATAATCGATACCCAAAACTTGAATTGGATTACTTCTTACTGGCTATTACATCAACTTAGATGCTTCATCTGTTCCTACTATGGTGATTTTAGTGTCTCCGCATACCACAGCTCGCGACATAGCTTTGCAGACGATAAGTACAACCGTTTCAGAGAGAAGTGCGGCCAATGTGACGATCTGGCTTTAAGTCTATTCGATAACAAATGACGAAAACGGACGGATTTCTCAGGTTTTTACTACATATGAACACTTTTCACATTCTCCCGTGCAACTCGGCAGCTAGTCCTCCTTTCATGCAGAATCTTAAGGTCCTAGCACATGTCCAAGGCACCAAAGCCAGCAAAAAGGTCAATATTCAATACCTAAAACTTGAATTGTACTACATCTTACTGCCTGTTACATCAACTTAGAAGCTTCATCTGTGTTTTACTGTGGTGATTTTAGTGTCTCCGCATACCGCAGCACGCGACATAGCTTTGCAGACGATAAGTACAACCGTTTCAGAGAGAAGAGCGGCTAATGTGACGATCTGGCTTTAAGTCGATTCGATAACAAATGACGAAAACGGACGGATTTCTATGGTTTTTACTACATATGAACACTTTTCACATTCTCCCGTGCAACTCGGCTGCTAGTCCTCCTTTCATGCAGAATATTAAGATCCTAGCTCATGTCCAAGGCACCAAAGCCAGCTAAAAAGTCAATAATCAATACCTAAAACTTGAATTGTACTACTTCTTGCTATTACATCAACTTAGAAGCTTCATCTGTGTTCTACCATGGTGCTTTTAGTTTCTCCGCATACCGCAGCACGCGACATGGTTTTGCAGACGATAAGTACAACCGTTTCAGAGAGAAGAGCGGCCAATCTGACGATCTGGCTTTAAGTCGATTCGATAACAAATGACGAAAACGGACGGATTTCTCAGGTTTTTACTACATATGAACACTTTTCACATTCTCCCGTGCAACTCGGCTGCTAGTCCTCCTTTCACGCAGAAACTTAAGGTCCTAGCTCATGTCCAAGGCACCAAAGCCAGCTAAAAAGTCAATAATCGATTCCTAAAACTTGAATTGTACTACTTCTTACTGGATATTACATCAACTTAGAAGCTTCATCTGTGTTCTACTGTGGTGCTTTTAGTGTCTCCGAATACCGCAGTACGCGACATAGCTTTGCAGACGATAAGTACAACCGTTTCAGAGAGAAGAGCGGCCAATGTGACGATCTGGCTTTAAGTCGATTCGATAACAAATGACGAAAACGGACGGATTTCTCAGGTTTTTACTACATATGATCACTTTTCACATTCTACCGTGCAACTCGGCTGCTAGTCCTCCTTTCATGCAGAATCTTAAGGTCCTAGCTCATGTCCAAGGCACCAAAGCCAGTTAAAAAGTCAATAATCAATACCTAAAACTTGAATTGTACTACTTCTTACTGGCTATTACATCAACTTAGAAGCTTCATGTGTGTTCTACTACGGTGGTTTTAGTTTCTCCGCATACCGCAGCACGCGACATAGTTTTGCAGGCGATAAGTACAACCGTTTCAGAGAGAAGAGCGGCCAATGTGACGATCTGGCTTTAAGTCGATTCGATAACAAATGACGAAAACGGATGGATGTCTCAGGTTTTAACTACATATGAACACTTTTCACATTCTCCCGTGCAACTTGGCTACTAGTCCTCCTTTCATGCAAAATCAAAGGTCCTAGCTCATGTCCAAGGCACCAAAGCCAGCTAAAAAGTCAATAATCGATACCTAAAACTTGAATTGTACTACCTCTTACTGGCTATTACATCAACTTAGAAGCTTCATCTGTGTTCTACTATGCTGCTTTTAGTGTCTCCGCATAACGCAGCACGCGTCATAGCTTTGTAGACGATAAGTACAACCGTTTCAGAGAGAAGAGCGGCCAATGTGTCGATCTGGCTCTAAGTCGATTCGATAACAAATGACGAAAACGGACGGATTTCTCAGGTTTTTACTACATATGAACACTTTTCACATTCTCCCGTGCAACTCGGCTGCTAGTCCTCCTTTCATGCAGAATCTTAAGGTCCTAGCTCATGTCCAAGGCACCAAAGCCAGCTAAAAATTCAATATTCAATACCTAAAACTTGAATTGTACTACTTCTTACTGGCTATTACATCAACTTAGAAGCTTCATCTGTGTTCTACTATGGTGCTTGTAGTGTCTCAGCATACCGCAGCAGGCGACATAGCTTTGCAGACGATAAGTACAACCGTTTCAGAGAGAAGAGCGGCCAATGTGACGATCTGGCTTTAAGTCGATTCGATAACAAATGACGAAAACGGACGGATGTCTCAGGTTTTTACTGCATATGAACACTTTTCACATTCTCCCGTGCAACTCGGCTGCTAGTCCTCCTTTCATGCAGAATCTTAAGGTCCTAGCTCATGTCCAAGGCACCAAAGCCAGCTAAAAAGTCAATAATCAATACCTAAAACTTGAATTGTACTACTTCTTACTGGCTATTACATCAACTTAGAAGCTTCATGTGTGTTCTACTACGGTGGTTTTAGTTTCTCCGCATACCGCAGCACGCGACATAGTTTTGCAGACGATAAGTACAACCGTTTCAGAGAGAAGAGCGGCCAATGTGACGATCTGGCTTTAAGTCGATTCGATAACAAATGACGAAAACGGATGGATGTCTCAGGTTTTTAATACATATGAACACTTTTCACATTCTCCCGTGCAACTCGGCTACTAGTCCTCCTTTCATGCAAAATCTTAAGGTCCTAGCTCATGTCCAAGGCACCAAAGCCAGCTAAAAAGTCAATAATCGATACCTAAAACTTGAATTGTACTACCTCTTACTGGCTATTACATCAACTTAGAAGCTTCATCTTTGTTCTACTATGGTGCTTTTAGTGTCTCCGCATAACGCAGCACGCGACATAGCTTTGTAGACGATAAGTACAACCGTTTCAGAGAGAAGAGCGGCCAATGTGTCGATCTGGCTCTAAGTCGATTCGATAACAAATGACGAAAACGGACGGATTTCTCAGGTTTTTACTACATATGAACACTTTTCACATTCTCCCGAACAACTCGGCTGCTAGTCCTCCTTTCATGCAGAATCTTAAGGTCCTAGCTCATGTCCAAGGCACCAAAGCCAGCTAAAAATTCAATATTCAATACCTAAAACTTGAATTGTACTACATCTTACTGGCTATTACATCAACTTAGAAGCTTCATCTGTGTTCTACTATGGTGCTTGTAGTGTCTCAGCATACCGCAGCAGGCGACATAGCTTTGCCGACGATAAGTACAACCGTTTCAGAGAGAAGAGCGGCCAATGTGACGATCTGGCTTTAAGTCGATTCGATAACAAATGACGAAAACGGACGGATGTCTCAGGTTTTTACTGCATATGAACACTTTTCACATTCTCCCGTGCAACTCGGCTGCTAGTCCTCCTTTCATGCAGAATCTTAAGGTCCTAGCTCATGTCCAAGGCACCAAAGCCAGCTAAAAAGTCAATAATGGATACCTAAAACTTGAATTGTACTACTTCTTACTGGCTATTACATTAACTTAGAAGCTTCATCTGTGTTCTACTACGGTGCTTTTAGTGTCTCCGCATACCGCAGCACGCGACATAGCTTTGTAGACGATAAGTCCAACCGTTTCAGAGAGAAGAGCGGCCAATGTGACGATCTGGCTTTAAGTCGATTCGATAACAAATGACGAAAACAGACGGATGTCTCAGGTTTTTACTGCATATGAACACTTTTCACATTCTCCCGTGCAACTCGGCTGCTAGTCCTCCTTTCATGCAGAATCTTAAGGTCCTAGCTCATGTCCAAGGCACCAAAGCCAGCTAAAAAGTCAATAATCGATACCTAAAACTTGAATTGTACTACTTCTTACTGGCTATTACATTAACTTAGAAGCTTCATCTGTGTTCTACTACGGTGCTTTTAGTGTCTCCGCATACCGCAGCACGCGACATAGCTTTGTAGACGATAAGTACAACCGTTTCAGAGAGAAGAGCGGCCAATGTGACGATCTGGTTTTAAGTCAATTCGATAACAAATGACAAAAACGAACGGATTTCTCAGGTTTTTACTACATATGAACACTTTTCACTTTCTCCCGTGCAACTCGGCTGCTAGTCCTCCTTTCATGCAGAATATTAAGATCCTAGCTCATGTCCAAGGCACCAAAGCCAGCTAAAAAGTCAATAATCAATACCTAAAACTTGAATTGTACTACTTCTTACTGGCTATTACATCAACTTAGAAGCTTCATCTGTGTTCTACTACTGTGCTTTTAGTTTCTCCACATACCGCAGCACGCGACATAGTTTTGCAGACGATAAGTACAACCGTTTCAGAGAGAAGAGGGGCCGATGTGACGATGTGGCTTTAAGTCGATTCGATAACAAATGACGAAAACGGACGGATGTCTCATTTTTTTACTACATATGAACACTTTTCACATTCTCCCGTGCAACTCGGCTGCTAGTCCTCCTTTCATGCAGAATCTTAAGGTCCTATCTCATGTCCAAGTCACCAAAGCCAGCTAAAAGGTCAATATTCAATACCTAAAACTTGAATTGTACTACTTCTTACTGCCAATTACATCAACTTAGAAGCGTGATCTGTGTTCTACTATGGTGCTTGTAGTGTCTCAGCATACCGCAGCACGCGACAAAGCTTTGCAGACGATAAGTACAACCGTTTCAGAGAGAAGAGCGGCCAATGTGTCGATCTGGCTTTAAGTCGATGCGATAACAAATGACGAAAACGGACGGATTTCTCAGGTTTTTACTACATATGAACACTTTTCACATTCTCCCGTGCAACTCGGCTGCTAGTCCTCCTTTCATGCAGAATCTTAAGGTCCTAGCTCATGTCCAAGGCACCAAAGCCAGCTAAAAAATTAATAATCAATACCTAAAACTTGAATTGTACTACTTCTTACTGGCTATTACATCAACTTAGAAGCTTCATGTGTGTTCTCCCACGGTGGTTTTAGTTTCTCCGCATACCGCAGCACGCGACATAGTTTTGCAGACGATAAGTACAACCGTTTCAGAGAGAGGAGCGGCCAATGTGACGATCTGGCTTTAAGTCGATTCGATAACAAATGACGAAAACGGACGGATTTCTCAGGTTTTTACTACATATGAACACTTTTCACATTCTCCCGTGCAACTCGGCTGCTAGTCCTCCTTTCATGCTGAATCTTAAGGTCCTAGCTCATGGTCAAGGCACCAAAGCCAGCTAAAAAGTCAATAACCGATACCTAAAACTTGAATTGGACTACTTCTTACTGGCTATCACATCAACTTAGAAGCTTCATCTCTGTTCTATTATGGTGCTTTTCCTGTTTCCGCCTACGGCAACACGCGACATAGCTTTGCAGACGATAAGTACAACCGTTTCAGAGAGAAGATCGGCCAATGTGACGATCTGGCTTTAAGTCGATTTGGTAACAAATGACGAAAACGGACGGATTTCTCAGGTTTTTACTACATATGAACACTTTTCACATTCTCCCGTGCAACTCGGCTGCTAGTCCTCCTTTCATGCAGAATCTCAAGGTCCTAGCTCATGTCCAAGGCACCAAAGCCAGCTAAAATGTCAATAATCGATACCTAAAACTTGAATAGTACTACATCTTACTGGCTATTACATCATTTTAGAAGCTTCATCTGTGTTCTACTATGTTGCTTTTAGTGTCTCCGAATACCGCAGTACGCGACATAGCTTTGCAGACGATAAGTACAAGCGTTTCAGAGAGAAGAGCGGCCAATGTGACGATCTGGCTTTAAGTCGATTCGATAACAAATGACGAAAACGGACCGATGTCTCAGGTTTTTACTGCATATGAACACTTTTCACATTCTCCCGTGCAACTCGGCTGCTAGTCCTCCTTTCATGCAGAATCTTAAAGTCCTAGCTCATGTCCAAGGTACCAAAGAAGGGTAAAAAGTCAATAATCGATACCTAAAACTTGAATTGTACTACTTCTTACTGGCTATTACATTAACTTAGAAGCTTCATCTGTGTTCTACTATGGTGCTTTTAGTGTCTCCGCATACCGCAGCACGCGACATAGCTTTGTAGACGATAAGTACAACCGTTTCAGAGAGAAGAGCGGCCAATGTGACGATCTGGCTTTAAGTCAATTCGATAACAAATGACGAAAACGGACGGATTTCTCAGGTTTTTATAACATATGAACACTTTTCACATTCTCCCGTGCAACTCGGCTGCTAGTCCTCCTTTCATGCAGAATCTTAAGGTCCTAGCTCATGTCCAAGGCACCAAAGCCAGCTAAAAAGTTAATAATCGATAACCAAAACTTGAATTGGATTACTTCTTACTGGATATTACATCAACTTAGATGCTTCATCTGTTCCTACTATGGTGATTTTAGTGTCTCCGCATACCACAGCTCGCGACATAGCTTTGCAGACGATAAGTACAACAGTTTCAGAGAGAAGAGCGGCCAATGTGACGATCTGGCTTTAAGTCTATTCGATAACAAATGACGAAAACGGACGGATTTCTCAGGTTTTTACTACATATGAACACTTTTCACATTCTCCCGTGCAACTCGGCAGCTAGTCCTCCTTTCATGCAGAATCTTAAGGTCCTAGCACATGTCCAAGGCACCAAAGCCAGCAAAGAGGTCAATATTCAATACCTAAAACTTGAATTGTACTACTTCTTACTGGCTGTTACATCAACTTAGAAGCTTCATCTGTGTTCGACTGTGGTGATTTTAGTGTCTCCGCATACCGCAGCACGCGACATAGCTTTGCAGACGATAAGTACAACCGTTTCAGAGAGAAGAGCGGCTAATGTGACTATCTGGCTTTAAGTCGATTCGATAACAAATGACGAAAACGGACGGATTTCTAAGGTTTTTACTACATATGAACACTTTTCACATTCTCCCGTGCAACTTGTCTGCTAGTCCTCCTTTCATGCAGAATATTAAGATCCTAGCTCATGTCCAAGGCACCAAAGCCAGCTAAAAAGTCAATAATCAATACCTAAAACTTGAATTGTACTACTTCTTACTGGCTATTACATCAACTTAGAAGCTTCATCTGTCTTCTACTATGGTGCTTT